>NW_028301715.1:51521123-51834180 GCF_037042655.1 Diuraphis noxia
AAAAAATTTGGGAAAAAATTGGGTAAAAAATGGTGATAATTCCGCTAAATATCGTTTAAAGTCATTTGTATTGAACTAATCATACTTTTTATATTTTTATCGTTAAGTTCACATTATTTTACATCTAAAACACGTCTTTACAATACATTTGGGTGAATATAAAAGGTCGTAAAAAAATTTTGAAATACAGGTGATGAATCCGCTAAATATCGTCTTAAGTCATTTCTATTAAACTAATCATACTTTTTATATTTTTAACGTTAAGTTCACATTATTTTACATCTAAAACACGTATTTACAATACATTTGGGTGAATACAAAAAATAGAAAAAAAATTTGGGAAAAAAATGGTGATAATTCCGCTAAATATCGTTTAAAGTCATTTGTATTGAACTAATCATACTTTTTATATTTTTATCGTTAAGTTCACATTATTTTACATCTAAAACACGTCTTTACAATACATTTGGGTGAATATAAAAGGTCGTAAAAAAATTTTGAAATACAGGTGATGAATCCGCTAAATATCGTCTTAAGTCATTTCTATTAAACTAATCATATTTTTTATATTTTTAACGTTAAGGTCACATTATTTTACATCTAAAATACGTATTTACAATACATTTGGGTGAATACAAAAAATAGAAAAAAAATTTGGGAAAAAAATGGTGATAATTCCGCTAAATATCGTTTAAAGTCATTTGTATTGAACTAATCATACTTTTTATAATTTTATCGTTAAGTTCACATTATTTTACATCTAAAACACGTCTTTACAATACATTTGGGTGAATATAAAAGGTCGTAAAAAAATTTTGAAATACAGGTGATGAATCCGCTAAATATCGTCTTAAGTCATTTCTATTAAACTAATCATACTTTTTATATTTTTAACGTTAAGTTCACATTATTTTACATCTAAAACACGTATTTACAATACATTTGGGTGAATACAAAAAATAGAAAAAAAATTTGGGAAAAAATTTGGTAAAAAATGGTGATAATTCCGCTAAATATCGTTTAAAGTCATTTGTATTGAACTAATCATACTTTTTATATTTTTATCGTTAAGTTCACATTATTTTACATCTAAAACACGTCATTACAATACATTTGGGTGAATATAAAAGGTCGTAAAAAAATTTTGAAATACAGGTGATGAATCCGCTAAATATCGTCTTAAGTCATTTCTATTAAACTAATCATACTTTTTATATTTTTAACGTTAAGTTCACATTATTTTACATCTAAAACACGTCTTTACAATACATTTGGGTGAATATAAAAGGTCGTAAAAAAATTTTGAAATACAGGTGATGAATCCGCTAAATATCGTCTTAAGTCATTTCTATTAAACTAATCATACTTTTTATATTTTTAACGTTAAGTTCACATTATTTTACATCTAAAACACGTCTTTACAATACATTTGGGTGAATATAAAAGGTCGTAAAAAAATTTTGAAATACAGGTGATGAATCCGCTAAAATATCGTCTTAAGTCATTTCTATTAAACTAATCATATTTTTTATATTTTTAACGTTAAGGTCACATTATTTTACATCTAAAACACGTATTTACAATACATTTGGGTGAATACAAAAAATAGAAAAAAAATTTGGGAAAAAAATGGTGATAATTCCGCTAAATATCGTTTAAAGTCATTTGTATTGAACTAATCATACTTTTTATATTTTTATCGTTAAGTTCACATTATTTTACATCTAAAACACGTATTTACAATACATT
This sequence comes from Diuraphis noxia, assembly GCF_037042655.1. NCBI lineage: Eukaryota > Metazoa > Arthropoda > Insecta > Hemiptera > Aphididae > Diuraphis > Diuraphis noxia. The sequence goes on from NW_028301715.1 coordinate 51,522,873, forward strand.
TGGGTGAATACAAAAAATAGAAAAAAAATTTGGGAAAAAATTGGGTAAAAAATGGTGATAATTCCGCTAAATATCGTTTAAAGTCATTTGTATTGAACTAATCATACTTTTTATATTTTTATCGTTAAGTTCACATTATTTTACATCTAAAACACGTCTTTACAATACATTTGGGTGAATATAAAAGGTCGTAAAAAAATTTTGAAATACAGGTGATGAATCCGCTAAATATCGTCTTAAGTCATTTCTATTAAACTAATCATACTTTTTATATTTTTAACGTTAAGTTCACATTATTTTACATCTAAAACACGTCTTTACAATACATTTGGGTGAATACAAAAAATAGAAAAAAAATTTGGGAAAAAAATGGTGATAATTCCGCTAAATATCGTTTAAAGTCATTTGTATTGAACTAATCATACTTTTTATAATTTTATCGTTAAGTTCACATTATTTTACATCTAAAACACGTATTTACAATACATTTGGGTGAATACAAAAAATAGAAAAAAAATTTGGGAAAAAATTGGGTAAAAAATGGTGATAATTCCGCTAAATATCGTTTAAAGTCATTTGTATTGAACTAATCATACTTTTTATATTTTTATCGTTAAGTTCACATTATTTTACATCTAAAACACGTCTTTACAATACATTTGGGTGAATATAAAAGGTCGTAAAAAAATTTTGAAATACAGGTGATGAATCCGCTAAATATCGTCTTAAGTCATTTCTATTAAACTAATCATACTTTTTATATTTTTAACGTTAAGTTCACATTATTTTACATCTAAAACACGTATTTACAATACATTTGGGTGAATACAAAAAATAGAAAAAAAATTTGGGAAAAAAATGGTGATAATTCCGCTAAATATCGTTTAAAGTCATTTGTATTGAACTAATCATACTTTTTATATTTTTATCGTTAAATTCACATTATTTTACATCTAAAACACGTCTTTACAATAAATTTGGGTGAATATAAAAGGTCGTAAAAAAATTTTGAAATACAGGTGATGAATCCGCTTAATATCGTCTTAAGTCATTTCTATTAAACTAATCGTACTTTTTATATTTTTAACGTTAAGTTCAGATTATTTTACATCTAAAACACGTATTTACAATACATTTGGGTAAATACAAAAAATAGAAAAAAAATTAGGGAAAAAATTTGGTAAAAAATTGTGATAATTTCGCTAAATATCGATTAAAGTCATTTGTATTGAACTAATCATACTTTTTATATTTTTATCGTTAAGTTCACATTATTTTACATCTAAAACACGTCTTTACAATACATTTGGGTGAATATAAAAGGTCGTAAAAAAATTTTGAAATACAGGTGATGAATCCGCTAAATATCGTCTTAAGTCATTTTTATTAAACTAATCATACTTTTTATATTTTTAACGTTAAGTTCACATTATTTTACATCTAAAACACGTATTTACAATACATTTGGGTGAATACAAAAAATAGAAAAAAAATTTGGGAAAAAATTGGGTAAAAAATGGTGATAATTCCGCTAAATATCGTTTAAAGTCATTTGTATTGAACTAATCATACTTTTTATATTTTTATCGTTAAGTTCACATTATTTTACATCTAAAACACGTCTTTACAATACATTTGGGTGAATATAAAAGGTCGTAAAAAAATTTTGAAATACAGGTGATGAATCCGCTAAATATCGTCTTAAGTCATTTCTATTAAACTAATCATACTTTTTATATTTTTAACGTTAAGTTCACATTATTTTACATCTAAAACACGTCTTTACAATACATTTGGGTGAATATAAAAGGTCGTAAAAAAATTTTGAAATACAGGTGATGAATCCGCTAAATATCGTCTTAAGTCATTTCTATTAAACTAATCATACTTTTTATATTTTTAACGTTAAGTTCACATTATTTTACATCTAAAACACGTATTTAAAATACATTTGGGTAAATACAAAAAATAGAAAAAAAATTAGGGAAAAAATTTGGTAAAAAATTGTGATAATTTCGCTAAATATCGATTAAAGTCATTTGTATTGAACTAATCATACTTTTTATATTTTTATCGTTAAGTTCACATTATTTTACATCTAAAACACGTCTTTCCAATACATTTGGGTGAATATAAAAGGTCGTAAAAAAATTTTGAAATACAGGTGATGAATCCGCTAAATATCGTCTTAAGTCATTTCTATTAAACTAATCATACTTTTTATATTTTTAACGTTAAGTTCACATTATTTTACATCTAAAACACGTCTTTACAATACATTTGGGTGAATATAAAAGGTCGTAAAAAAATTTTGAAATACAGGTGATGAATCCGCTAAATATCGTCTTAAGTCATTTCTATTAAACTAATCATACTTTTTATATTTTTAACGTTAAGTTCACATTATTTTACATCTAAAACACGTATTTACAATACATTTGGGTGAATACAAAAAATAGAAAAAAAATTTGGGAAAAAATTGGGTAAAAAATGGTGATAATTCCGCTAAATATCGTTTAAAGTCATTTGTATTGAACTAATCATACTTTTTATATTTTTATCGTTAAGTTCACATTATTTTACATCTAAAACACGTCTTTACAATACATTTGGGTGAATATAAAAGGTCTTAAAAAAATTTTGAAATACAGGTGATGAATCCGCTAAATATCGTCTTTAGTCATTTCTATTAAACTAATCATACTTTTTATATTTTTAACGTTAAGTTCACATTATTTTACATCTAAAACACGTATTTACAATACATTTGGGTGAATACAAAAAATAGAAAAAAAATTTGGGAAAAAAATGGTGATAATTCCGCTAAATATCGTTTAAAGTCATTTGTATTGAACTAATCATACTTTTTATATTTTTAACGTTAAGTTCACATTATATTACATCTAAAACACGTATTTACAATACATTTGGGTGAATACAAAAAATAGAAAAAAAATTTGGGAAAAAATTGGGTAAAAAATGGTGATAATTCCGCTAAATATCGTTTAAAGTCATTTGTATTGAACTAATCATACTTTTTATATTTTTAACGTTAAGTTCACATTATTTTACATCTAAAACACGTATTTACAATACATTTGGGTGAATACAAAAAATAGAAAAAAAATTTGGGAAAAAAATGGTGATAATTCCGCTAAATATCGTTTAAAGTCATTTGTATTGAACTAATCATACTTTTTATATTTTTAACGTTAAGTTCACATTATTTTACATCTAAAACACGTATTTACAATACATTTGGGTGAATACAAAAAATAGAAAAAAAATTTGGGAAAAAAATGGTGATAATTCCGCTAAATATCGTTTAAAGTCATTTGTATTGAACTAATCATACTTTTTATATTTTTAACGTTAAGTTCACATTATATTACATCTAAAACACGTATTTACAATACATTTGGGTGAATACAAAAAATAGAAAAAAAATTTGGGAAAAAATTGGGTAAAAAATGGTGATAATTCCGCTAAATATCGTTTAAAGTCATTTGTATTGAACTAATCATACTTTTTATATTTTTATCGTTAAGTTCACATTATTTTACATCTAAAACACGTCTTTACAATACATTTGGGTGAATATAAAAGGTCGTAAAAAAATTTTGAAATACAGGTGATGAATCCGCTAAATATCGTCTTAAGTCATTTCTATTAAACTAATCATACTTTTTATATTTTTAACGTTAAGTTCACATTATTTTACATCTAAAACACGTATTTACAATACATTTGGGTGAATACAAAAAATAGAAAAAAAATTTGGGAAAAAATTGGGTAAAAAATGGTGATAATTCCGCTAAATATCGTTTAAAGTCATTTGTATTGAACTAATCATACTTTTTATATTTTTATCGTTAAGTTCACATTATTTTACATCTAAAACACGTCTTTACAATACATTTGGGTGAATATAAAAGGTCGTAAAAAAATTTTGAAATACAGGTGATGACTCCGCTAAATATCGTCTTTAGTCATTTCCATTAAACTAATCATACTTTTTATATTTTTAACGTTAAGTTCACATTATTTTACATCTAAAACACGTATTTACAATACATTTGGGTGAATACAAAAAATAGAAAAAAAATTTGGGAAAAAATTGGGTAAAAAATGGTGATAATTCCGCTAAATATCGTTTAAAGTCATTTGTATTGAACTAATCATACTTTTTATATTTTTATCGTTAAGTTCACATTATTTTACATCTAAAACACGTCTTTACAATACATTTGGGTGAATATAAAAGGTCGTAAAAAAATTTTGAAATACAGGTGATGAATCCGCTAAATATCGTCTTAAGTCATTTCTATTAAACTAATCATACTTTTTATATTTTTAACGTTAAGTTCACATTATTTTACATCTAAAACACGTCTTTACAATACATTTGGGTGAATATAAAAGGTCGTAAAAAAATTTTGAAATACAGGTGATGAATCCGCTAAATATCGTCTTAAGTCATTTCTATTAAACTAATCATACTTTTTATATTTTTAACGTTAAGTTCACATAATTTTACATCTAAAACACGTATTTACAATACATTTGGGTAAATACAAAAAATAGAAAAAAAATTAGGGAAAAAATTTGGTAAAAAATTGTGATAATTTCGCTAAATATCGATTAAAGTCATTTGTATTGAACTAATCATACTTTTTATATTTTTAACGTTAAGTTCACATTATTTTACATCTAAAACACGTCTTTACAATACATTTGGGTGAATATAAAAGGTCGTAAAAAAATTTTGAAATACAGGTGATGAATCCGCTAAATATCGTCTTAATTCATTTCTATTAAACTAATCATATTTTTTATATTTTTAACGTTAAGGTCACATTATTTTACATCTAAAACACGTAGTTACAATACATTTGGGTGAATAAAAAAAATAGAAAAAAAATTTGGGAAAAAAATGGTGATAATTCCGCTAAATATCGTTTAAAGTCATTTGTATTGAACTAATCATACTTTTTATATTTTTATCGTTAAGTTCACATTATTTTACATCTAAAACACGTATTTACAATACATTTGGGTGAATACAAAAAATAGAAAAAAAATTTGGGAAAAAATTGGGTAAAAAATGGTGATAATTCCGCTAAATATCGTTTAAAGTCATTTGTATTGAACTAATCATACTTTTTATATTTTTATCGTTAAGTTCACATTATTTTACATCTAAAACACGTCTTTACAATACATTTGGGTGAATATAAAAGGTCGTAAAAAAATTTTGAAATACAGGTGATGAATCCGCTAAATATCGTCTTAAGTCATTTCTATTAAACTAATCATACTTTTTATATTTTTAACGTTAAGTTCAAATTATTTTACATCTAAAACACGTATTTACAATACATTTGGGTGAATACAAAAAAAAAAAAAAAAATTTGGGAAAAAAATGGTGATAATTCCGCTAAATATCGTTTAAAGTCATTTGTATTGAACTAATCATACTTTTTATATTTTTATCGTTAAGTTCACATTATTTTACATCTAAAACACGTCTTTACAATACATTTGGGTGAATATAAAAGGTCGTAAAAAAATTTTGAAATACAGGTGATGAATCCGCTAAATATCGTCTTAAGTCATTTCTATTAAACTAATCATACTTTTTATATTTTTAACGTTAAGTTCACATTATTTTACATCTAAAACACGTATTTAAAATACATTTGGGTAAATACAAAAAATAGAAAAAAAATTAGGGAAAAAATTTGGTAAAAAATTGTGATAATTTCGCTAAATATCGATTAAAGTCATTTGTATTGAACTAATCATACTTTTTATATTTTTATCGTTAAGTTCACATTATTTTACATCTAAAACACGTCTTTACAATACATTTGGGTGAATATAAAAGGTCGTAAAAAAATTTTGAAATACAGGTGATGAATCCGCTAAATATCGTCTTAAGTCATTTCTATTAAACTAATCATACTTTTTATATTTTTAACGTTAAGTTCACATTATTTTACATCTAAAACACGTATTTACAATACATTTGGGTGAATACAAAAAATAGAAAAAAAATTTGGGAAAAAATTGGGTAAAAAATGGTGATAATTCCGCTAAATATCGTTTAAAGTCATTTGTATTGAACTAATCATACTTTTTATATTTTTATCAATAAGTTCACATTATTTTACATCTAAAACACGTCTTTACAATACATTTGGGTGAATATAAAAGGTCGTAAAAAAATTTTGAAATACAGGTGATGAATCCGCTAAATATCGTCTTAAGTCATTTCTATTAAACTAATCATACTTTTTATATTTTTAACGTTAAGTTCACATTATTTTACATCTAAAACACGTCTTTACAATACATTTGGGTGAATATAAAAGGTCGTAAAAAAATTTTGAAATACAGGTGATGAATCCGCTAAATATCGTCTTAAGTCATTTCTATTAAACTAATCATACTTTTTATATTTTTAACGTTAAGTTCACATTATTTTACATCTAAAACACGTATTTAAAATACATTTGGGTAAATACAAAAAATAGAAAAAAAATTAGGGAAAAAATTTGGTAAAAAATTGTGATAATTTCGCTAAATATCGATTAAAGTCATTTGTATTGAACTAATCATACTTTTTATATTTTTATCGTTAAGTTCACATTATTTTACATCTAAAACACGTCTTTACAATACATTTGGGTGAATATAAAAGGTCGTAAAAAAATTTTGAAATACAGGTGATGAATCCGCTAAATATCGTCTTAAGTCATTTCTATTAAACTAATCATACTTTTTATATTTTTAACGTTAAGTTCACATTATTTTACATCTAAAACACGTCTTTACAATACATTTGGGTGAATATAAAAGGTCGTAAAAAAATTTTGAAATACAGGTGATGAATCCGCTAAATATCGTCTTAAGTCATTTCTATTAAACTAATCATACTTTTTATATTTTTAACGTTAAGTTCACATTATTTTACATCTAAAACACGTATTTAAAATACATTTGGGTAAATACAAAAAATAGAAAAAAAATTAGGGAAAAAATTTGGTAAAAAATTGTGATAATTTCGCTAAATATCGATTAAAGTCATTTGTATTGAACTAATCATACTTTTTATATTTTTATCGTTAAGTTCACATTATTTTACATCTAAAACACGTCTTTACAATACATTTGGGTGAACATAAAAGGTCGTAAAAAAATTTTGAAATACAGGTGATGAATCCGCTAAATATCGTCTTAAGTCATTTCTATTAAACTAATCATACTTTTTATATTTTTAACGTTAAGTTCACATTATTTTACATCTAAAACACGTATTTACAATACATTTGGGTGAATACAAAAAATAGAAAAAAAATTTGGGAAAAAATTGGGTAAAAAATGGTGATAATTCCGCTAAATATCGTTTAAAGTCATTTGTATTGAACTAATCATACTTTTTATATTTTTATCGTTAAGTTCACATTATTTTACATCTAAAACACGTCTTTACAATACATTTGGGTGAATATAAAAGGTCTTAAAAAAATTTTGAAATACAGGTGATGAATCCGCTAAATATCGTCTTTAGTCATTTCTATTAAACTAATCATACTTTTTATATTTTTAACGTTAAGTTCACATTATTTTACATCTAAAACACGTATTTACAATACATTTGGGTGAATACAAAAAATAGAAAAAAAATTTGGGAAAAAAATGGTGATAATTCCGCTAAATATCGTTTAAAGTCATTTGTATTGAACTAATCATACTTTTTATATTTTTAACGTTAAGTTCACATTATTTTACATCTAAAACACGTATTTACAATACATTTGGGTGAATACAAAAAATAGAAAAAAAATTTGGGAAAAAATTGGGTAAAAAATGGTGATAATTCCGCTAAATATCGTTTAAAGTCATTTGTATTGAACTAATCATACTTTTTATATTTTTATCGTTAAGTTCACATTATTTTACATCTAAAACACGTCTTTACAATACATTTGGGTGAATATAAAAGGTCGTAAAAAAATTTTGAAATACAGGTGATGAATCCGCTAAATATCGTCTTAAGTCATTTCTATTAAACTAATCATACTTTTTATATTTTTAACGTTAAGTTCACATTATTTTACATCTAAAACACGTATTTACAATACATTTGGGTGAATACAAAAAATAGAAAAAAAATTTGGGAAAAAATTGGGTAAAAAATGGTGATAATTCCGCTAAATATCGTTTAAAGTCATTTGTATTGAACTAATCATACTTTTTATATTTTTATCGTTAAGTTCACATTATTTTACATCTAAAACACGTCTTTACAATACATTTGGATGAATATAAAAGGTCGTAAAAAAATTTTGAAATACAGGTGATGAATCCGCTAAATATCGTCTTTAGTCATTTCCATTAAACTAATCATACTTTTTATATTTTTAACGTTAAGTTCACATTATTTTACATCTAAAACACGTATTTACAATACATTTGGGTGAATACAAAAAATAGAAAAAAAATTTGGGATAAAATTGGGTAAAAAATGGTGATAATTCCGCTAAATATCGTTTAAAGTCATTTGTATTGAACTAATCATACTTTTTATATTTTTATCGTTAAGTTCACATTATTTTACATCTAAAACACGTCTTTACAATACATTTGGGTGAATATAAAAGGTCGTAAAAAAATTTTGAAATACAGGTGATGAATCCGCTAAATATCGTCTTAAGTCATTTCTATTAAACTAATCATACTTTTTATATTTTTAACGTTAAGTTCACATTATTTTACATCTAAAACACGTCTTTACAATACATTTGGGTGAATATAAAAGGTCGTAAAAAAATTTTGAAATACAGGTGATGAATCCGCTAAATATCGTCTTAAGTCATTTCTATTAAACTAATCATACTTTTTATATTTTTAACGTTAAGGTCACATTATTTTACATCTAAAACACGTATTTACAATACATTTGGGTGAATAAAAAAAATAGAAAAAAAATTTGGGAAAAAAATGGTGATAATTCCGCTAAATATCGTTTAAAGTCATTTGTATTGAACTAATCATACTTTTTATATTTTTATCGTTAAGTTCACATTATTTTACATCTAAAACACGTATTTACAATACATTTGGGTGAATACAAAAAATAGAAAAAAAATTTGGGAAAAAATTGGGTAAAAAATGGTGATAATTCCGCTAAATATCGTTTAAAGTCATTTGTATTGAACTAATCATACTTTTTATATTTTTATCGTTAAGTTCACATTATTTTACATCTAAAACACGTCTTTACAATACATTTGGGTGAATATAAAAGGTCGTAAAAAAATTTTGAAATACAGGTGATGAATCCGCTAAATATCGTCTTAAGTCATTTCTATTAAACTAATCATACTTTTTATATTTTTAACGTTAAGTTCAAATTATTTTACATCTAAAACACGTATTTACAATACATTTGGGTGAATACAAAAAATAGAAAAAAAATTTGGGAAAAAAATGGTGATAATTCCGCTAAATATCGTTTAAAGTCATTTGTATTGAACTAATCATACTTTTTATATTTTTATCGTTAAGTTCACATTATTTTACATCTAAAACACGTCTTTACAATACATTTGGGTGAATATAAAAGGTCGTAAAAAAATTTTGAAATACAGGTGATGAATCCGCTAAATATCGTCTTAAGTCATTTCTATTAAACTAATCATACTTTTTATATTTTTAACGTTAAGTTCACATTATTTTACATCTAAAACACGTCTTTACAATACATTTGGGTGAATATAAAAGGTCGTAAAAAAATTTTGAAATACAGGTGATGAATCCGCTAAATATCGTCTTAAGTCATTTCTATTAAACTAATCATATTTTTTATATTTTTAACGTTAAGTTCACATTATTTTACATCTAAAACACGTCTTTAAAATACATTTGGGTGAATATAAAAGGTCGTAAAAAAATTTTGAAATACAGGTGATGAATCCGCTAAATATCGTCTTAAGTCATTTCTATTAAACTAATCATACTTTTTATATTTTTAACGTTAAGTTCACATTATTTTACATCTAAAACACGTATTTAAAATACATTTGGGTAAATACAAAAAATAGAAAAAAAATTAGGGAAAAAATTTGGTAAAAAATTGTGATAATTTCGCTAAATATCGATTAAAGTCATTTGTATTGAACTAATCATACTTTTTATATTTTTATCGTTAAGTTCACATTATTTTACATCTAAAACACGTCTTTACAATACATTTGGGTGAATATAAAAGGTCGTAAAAAATTTTTGAAATACAGGTGATGAATCCGCTAAATATCGTCTTAAGTCATTTCTAGTAAACTAATCATACTTTTTATATTTTTAACGTTAAGTTCACATTATTTTACATCTAAAACACGTATTTACAATACATTTGGGTGAATACAAAAAATAGAAAAAAAATTTGGGAAAAAATTGGGTAAAAAATGGTGATAATTCCACTAAATATCGTTTAAAGTCATTTGTATTGAACTAATCATACTTTTTATATTTTTATCGTTAAGTTCACGTTATTTTACATCTAAAACACGTCTTTACAATACATTTGGGTGAATATAAAAGGTCTTAAAAAAATTTTGAAATACAGGTGATGAATCCGCTAAATATCGTCTTTAGTCATTTCTATTAAACTAATCATACTTTTTATATTTTTAACGTTAAGTTCACATTATTTTACATCTAAAACACGTATTTACAATACATTTGGGTGAATACAAAAAATAGAAAAAAAATTTGGGAAAAAAATGGTGATAATTCCGCTAAATATCGTTTAAAGTCATTTGTATTGAACTAATCATACTTTTTATATTTTTAACGTTAAGTTCACATTATTTTACATCTAAAACACGTATTTACAATACATTTGGGTGAATACAAAAAATAGAAAAAAAATTTGGGAAAAAATTGGGTAAAAAATGGTGATAATTCCGCTAAATATCGTTTAAAGTCATTTGTATTGAACTAATCATACTTTTTATATTTTTATCGTTAAGTTCACATTATTTTACATCTAAAACACGTCTTTACAATACATTTGGGTGAATATAAAAGGTCGTAAAAAAATTTTGAAATACAGGTGATGAATCCGCTAAATATCGTCTTTAGTCATTTCCATTAAACTAATCATACTTTTTATATTTTTAACGTTAAGTTCACATTATTTTACATCTAAAACACGTATTTACAATACATTTGGGTGAATACAAAAAATAGAAAAAAAATTTGGGAAAAAATTGGGTAAAAAATGGTGATAATTCCGCTAAATATCGTTTAAAGTCATTTGTATTGAACTAATCATACTTTTTATATTTTTATCGTTAAGTTCACATTATTTTACATCTAAAACACGTCTTTACAATACATTTGGGTGAATATAAAAGGTCGTAAAAAAATTTTGAAATACAGGTGATGAATCCGCTAAATATCGTCTTAAGTCATTTCTATTAAACTAATCATACTTTTTATATTTTTAACGTTAAGTTCACATTATTTTACATCTAAAACACGTATTTAAAATACATTTGGGTAAATACAAAAAATAGAAAAAAAATTAGGGAAAAAATTTGGTAAAAAATTGTGATAATTTCGCTAAATATCGATTAAAGTCATTTGTATTGAACTAATCATACTTTTTATATTTTTATCGTTAAGTTCACATTATTTTACATCTAAAACACGTCTTTACAATACATTTGGGTGAATATAAAAGGTCGTAAAAAAATTTTGAAATACAGGTGATGAATCCGCTAAATATCGTCTTAAGTCATTTCTATTAAACTAATCATACTTTTTATATTTTTAACGTTAAGTTCACATTATTTTACATCTAAAACACGTCTTTACAATACATTTGGGTGAATATAAAAGGTCGTAAAAAAATTTTGAAATACAGGTGATGAATCCGCTAAATATCGTCTTAAGTCATTTCTATTAAACTAATCATACTTTTTATATTTTTAACGTTAAGTTCACATTATTTTACATCTAAAACACGTATTTAAAATACATTTGGGTAAATACAAAAAATAGAAAAAAAATTAGGGAAAAAATTTGGTAAAAAATTGTGATAATTTCGCTAAATATCGATTAAAGTCATTTGTATTGAACTAATCATACTTTTTATATTTTTATCGTTAAGTTCACATTATTTTACATCTAAAACACGTCTTTACAATACATTTGGGTGAATATAAAAGGTCGTAAAAAAATTTTGAAATACAGGTGATGAATCCGCTAAATATCGTCTTAAGTCATTTCTATTAAACTAATCATACTTTTTATATTTTTAACGTTAAGTTCACATTATTTTACATCTAAAACACGTATTTACAATACATTTGGGTGAATACAAAAAATAGAAAAAAAATTTGGGAAAAAATTGGGTAAAAAATGGTGATAATTCCGCTAAATATCGTTTAAAGTCATTTGTATTGAACTAATCATACTTTTTATATTTTTATCGTTAAGTTCACATTATTTTACATCTAAAACACGTCTTTACAATACATTTGGGTGAATATAAAAGGTCTTAAAAAAATTTTGAAATACAGGTGATGAATCCGCTAAATATCGTCTTTAGTCATTTCTATTAAACTAATCATACTTTTTATATTTTTAACGTTAAGTTCACATTATTTTACATCTAAAACACGTATTTACAATACATTTGGGTGAATACAAAAAATAGAAAAAAAATTTGGGAAAAAAATGGTGATAATTCCGCTAAATATCGTTTAAAGTCATTTGTATTGAACTAATCATACTTTTTATATTTTTAACGTTAAGTTCACATTATTTTACATCTAAAACACGTATTTACAATACATTTGGGTGAATACAAAAAATAGAAAAAAAATTTGGGAAAAAATTGGGTAAAAAATGGTGATAATTCCGCTAAATATCGTTTAAAGTCATTTGTATTGAACTAATCATACTTTTTATATTTTTATCGTTAAGTTCACATTATTTTACATCTAAAACACGTCTTTACAATACATTTGGGTGAATATAAAAGGTCGTAAAAAAATTTTGAAATACAGGTGATGAATCCGCTAAATATCGTCTTAAGTCATTTCTATTAAACTAATCATACTTTTTATATTTTTAACGTTAAGTTCACATTATTTTACATCTAAAACACGTATTTACAATACATTTGGGTGAATACAAAAAATAGAAAAAAAATTTGGGAAAAAATTGGGTAAAAAATGGTGATAATTCCGCTAAATATCGTTTAAAGTCATTTGTATTGAACTAATCATACTTTTTATATTTTTATCGTTAAGTTCACATTATTTTACATCTAAAACACGTCTTTACAATACATTTGGATGAATATAAAAGGTCGTAAAAAAATTTTGAAATACAGGTGATGAATCCGCTAAATATCGTCTTTAGTCATTTCCATTAAACTAATCATACTTTTTATATTTTTAACGTTAAGTTCACATTATTTTACATCTAAAACACGTATTTACAATACATTTGGGTGAATACAAAAAATAGAAAAAAAATTTGGGAAAAAATTGGGTAAAAAATGGTGATAATTCCGCTAAATATCGTTTAAAGTCATTTGTATTGAACTAATCATACTTTTTATATTTTTATCGTTAAGTTCACATTATTTTACATCTAAAACACGTCTTTACAATACATTTGGGTGAATATAAAAGGTCGTAAAAAAATTTTGAAATACAGGTGATGAATCCGCTAAATATCGTCTTAAGTCATTTCTATTAAACTAATCATACTTTTTATATTTTTAACGTTAAGTTCACATTATTTTACATCTAAAACACGTCTTTACAATACATTTGGGTGAATATAAAAGGTCGTAAAAAAATTTTGAAATACAGGTGATGAATCCGCTAAATATCGTCTTAAGTCATTTCTATTAAACTAATCATACTTTTTATATTTTTAACGTTAAGTTCACATTATTTTACATCTAAAACACGTATTTAAAATACATTTGGGTAAATACAAAAAATAGAAAAAAAATTAGGGAAAAAATTTGGTAAAAAATTGTGATAATTTCGCTAAATATCGATTAAAGTCATTTGTATTGAACTAATCATACTTTTTATATTTTTATCGTTAAGTTCACATTATTTTACATCTAAAACACGTCTTTACAATACATTTGGGTGAATATAAAAGGTCGTAAAAAAATTTTGAAATACAGGTGATGAATCCGCTAAATATCGTCTTAAGTCATTTCTATTAAACTAATCATACTTTTTATATTTTTAACGTTAAGTTCACATTATTTTACATCTAAAACACGTATTTACAATACATTTGGGTGAATACAAAAAATAGAAAAAAAATTTGGGAAAAAATTGGGTAAAAAATGGTGATAATTCCGCTAAATATCGTTTAAAGTCATTTGTATTGAACTAATCATACTTTTTATATTTTTATCGTTAAGTTCACATTATTTTACATCTAAAACACGTCTTTACAATACATTTGGGTGAATATAAAAGGTCTTAAAAAAATTTTGAAATACAGGTGATGAATCCGCTAAATATCGTCTTTAGTCATTTCTATTAAACTAATCATACTTTTTATATTTTTAACGTTAAGTTCACATTATTTTACATCTAAAACACGTATTTACAATACATTTGGGTGAATACAAAAAATAGAAAAAAAATTTGGGAAAAAAATGGTGATAATTCCGCTAAATATCGTTTAAAGTCATTTGTATTGAACTAATCATACTTTTTATATTTTTAACGTTAAGTTCACATTATTTTACATCTAAAACACGTATTTACAATACATTTGGGTGAATACAAAAAATAGAAAAAAAATTTGGGAAAAAATTGGGTAAAAAATGGTGATAATTCCGCTAAATATCGTTTAAAGTCATTTGTATTGAACTAATCATACTTTTTATATTTTTATCGTTAAGTTCACATTATTTTACATCTAAAACACGTCTTTACAATACATTTGGGTGAATATAAAAGGTCGTAAAAAAATTTTGAAATACAGGTGATGAATCCGCTAAATATCGTCTTAAGTCATTTCTATTAAACTAATCATACTTTTTATATTTTTAACGTTAAGTTCACATTATTTTACATCTAAAACACGTATTTACAATACATTTGGGTGAATACAAAAAATAGAAAAAAAATTTGGGAAAAAATTGGGTAAAAAATGGTGATAATTCCGCTAAATATCGTTTAAAGTCATTTGTATTGAACTAATCATACTTTTTATATTTTTATCGTTAAGTTCACATTATTTTACATCTAAAACACGTCTTTACAATACATTTGGATGAATATAAAAGGTCGTAAAAAAATTTTGAAATACAGGTGATGAATCCGCTAAATATCGTCTTTAGTCATTTCCATTAAACTAATCATACTTTTTATATTTTTAACGTTAAGTTCACATTATTTTACATCTAAAACACGTATTTACAATACATTTGGGTGAATACAAAAAATAGAAAAAAAATTTGGGAAAAAATTGGGTAAAAAATGGTGATAATTCCGCTAAATATCGTTTAAAGTCATTTGTATTGAACTAATCATACTTTTTATATTTTTATCGTTAAGTTCACATTATTTTACATCTAAAACACGTCTTTACAATACATTTGGGTGAATATAAAAGGTCGTAAAAAAATTTTGAAATACAGGTGATGAATCCGCTAAATATCGTCTTAAGTCATTTCTATTAAACTAATCATACTTTTTATATTTTTAACGTTAAGTTCACATTATTTTACATCTAAAACACGTCTTTACAATACATTTGGGTGAATATAAAAGGTCGTAAAAAAATTTTGAAATACAGGTGATGAATCCGCTAAATATCGTCTTAAGTCATTTCTATTAAACTAATCATACTTTTTATATTTTTAACGTTAAGGTCACATTATTTTACATCTAAAACACGTATTTACAATACATTTGGGTGAATAAAAAAAATAGAAAAAAAATTTGGGAAAAAAATGGTGATAATTCCGCTAAATATCGTTTAAAGTCATTTGTATTGAACTAATCATACTTTTTATATTTTTATCGTTAAGTTCACATTATTTTACATCTAAAACACGTATTTACAATACATTTGGGTGAATACAAAAAATAGAAAAAAAATTTGGGAAAAAATTGGGTAAAAAATGGTGATAATTCCGCTAAATATCGTTTAAAGTCATTTGTATTGAACTAATCATACTTTTTATATTTTTATCGTTAAGTTCACATTATTTTACATCTAAAACACGTCTTTACAATACATTTGGGTGAATATAAAAGGTCGTAAAAAAATTTTGAAATACAGGTGATGAATCCGCTAAATATCGTCTTAAGTCATTTCTATTAAACTAATCATACTTTTTATATTTTTAACGTTAAGTTCAAATTATTTTACATCTAAAACACGTATTTACAATACATTTGGGTGAATACAAAAAATAGAAAAAAAATTTGGGAAAAAAATGGTGATAATTCCGCTAAATATCGTTTAAAGTCATTTGTATTGAACTAATCATACTTTTTATATTTTTATCGTTAAGTTCACATTATTTTACATCTAAAACACGTCTTTACAATACATTTGGGTGAATATAAAAGGTCGTAAAAAAATTTTGAAATACAGGTGATGAATCCGCTAAATATCGTCTTAAGTCATTTCTATTAAACTAATCATACTTTTTATATTTTTAACGTTAAGTTCACATTATTTTACATCTAAAACACGTCTTTACAATACATTTGGGTGAATATAAAAGGTCGTAAAAAAATTTTGAAATACAGGTGATGAATCCGCTAAATATCGTCTTAAGTCATTTCTATTAAACTAATCATACTTTTTATATTTTTAACGTTAAGTTCACATTATTTTACATCTAAAACACGTCTTTACAATACATTTGGGTGAATATAAAAGGTCGTAAAAAAATTTTGAAATACAGGTGATGAATCCGCTAAATATCGTCTTAAGTCATTTCTATTAAACTAATCATACTTTTTATATTTTTAACGTTAAGTTCACATTATTTTACATCTAAAACACGTATTTAAAATACATTTGGGTAAATACAAAAAATAGAAAAAAAATTAGGGAAAAAATTTGGTAAAAAATTGTGATAATTTCGCTAAATATCGATTAAAGTCATTTGTATTGAACTAATCATACTTTTTATATTTTTATCGTTAAGTTCACATTATTTTACATCTAAAACACGTCTTTACAATACATTTGGGTGAATATAAAAGGTCGTAAAAAAATTTTGAAATACAGGTGATGAATCCGCTAAATATCGTCTTAAGTCATTTCTAGTAAACTAATCATACTTTTTATATTTTTAACGTTAAGTTCACATTATTTTACATCTAAAACACGTATTTACAATACATTTGGGTGAATACAAAAAATAGAAAAAAAATTTGGGAAAAAATTGGGTAAAAAATGGTGATAATTCCGCTAAATATCGTTTAAAGTCATTTGTATTGAACTAATCATACTTTTTATATTTTTATCGTTAAGTTCACATTATTTTACATCTAAAACACGTCTTTACAATACATTTGGGTGAATATAAAAGGTCTTAAAAAAATTTTGAAATACAGGTGATGAATCCGCTAAATATCGTCTTTAGTCATTTCTATTAAACTAATCATACTTTTTATATTTTTAACGTTAAGTTCACATTATTTTACATCTAAAACACGTATTTACAATACATTTGGGTGAATACAAAAAATAGAAAAAAAATTTGGGAAAAAAATGGTGATAATTCCGCTAAATATCGTTTAAAGTCATTTGTATTGAACTAATCATACTTTTTATATTTTTAACGTTAAGTTCACATTATTTTACATCTAAAACACGTATTTACAATACATTTGGGTGAATACAAAAAATAGAAAAAAAATTTGGGAAAAAATTGGGTAAAAAATGGTGATAATTCCGCTAAATATCGTTTAAAGTCATTTGTATTGAACTAATCATACTTTTTATATTTTTATCGTTAAGTTCACATTATTTTACATCTAAAACACGTCTTTACAATACATTTGGGTGAATATAAAAGGTCGTAAAAAAATTTTGAAATACAGGTGATGAATCCGCTAAATATCGCCTTTAGTCATTTCCATTAAACTAATCATACTTTTTATATTTTTAACGTTAAGTTCACATTATTTTACATCTAAAACACGTATTTACAATACATTTGGGTGAATACAAAAAATAGAAAAAAAATTTGGGAAAAAATTGGGTAAAAAATGGTGATAATTCCGCTAAATATCGTTTAAAGTCATTTGTATTGAACTAATCATACTTTTTATATTTTTATCGTTAAGTTCACATTATTTTACATCTAAAACACGTCTTTACAATACATTTGGGTGAATATAAAAGGTCGTAAAAAAATTTTGAAATACAGGTGATGAATCCGCTAAATATCGTCTTAAGTCATTTCTATTAAACTAATCATACTTTTTATATTTTTAACGTTAAGTTCACATTATTTTACATCTAAAACACGTCTTTACAATACATTTGGGTGAATATAAAAGGTCGTAAAAAAATTTTGAAATACAGGTGATGAATCCGCTAAATATCGTCTTAAGTCATTTCTATTAAACTAATCATACTTTTTATATTTTTAACGTTAAGGTCACATTATTTTACATCTAAAACACGTATTTACAATACATTTGGGTGAATAAAAAAAATAGAAAAAAAATTTGGGAAAAAAATGGTGATAATTCCGCTAAATATCGTTTAAAGTCATTTGTATTGAACTAATCATACTTTTTATATTTTTATCGTTAAGTTCACATTATTTTACATCTAAAACACGTATTTACAATACATTTGGGTGAATACAAAAAATAGAAAAAAAATTTGGGAAAAAATTGGGTAAAAAATGGTGATAATTCCGCTAAATATCGTTTAAAGTCATTTGTATTGAACTAATCATACTTTTTATATTTTTATCGTTAAGTTCACATTATTTTACATCTAAAACACGTCTTTACAATACATTTGGGTGAATATAAAAGGTCGTAAAAAAATTTTGAAATACAGGTGATGAATCCGCTAAATATCGTCTTAAGTCATTTCTATTAAACTAATCATACTTTTTATATTTTTAACGTTAAGTTCAAATTATTTTACATCTAAAACACGTATTTACAATACATTTGGGTGAATACAAAAAATAGAAAAAAAATTTGGGAAAAAAATGGTGATAATTCCGCTAAATATCGTTTAAAGTCATTTGTATTGAACTAATCATACTTTTTATATTTTTATCGTTAAGTTCACATTATTTTACATCTAAAACACGTCTTTACAATACATTTGGGTGAATATAAAAGGTCGTAAAAAAATTTTGAAATACAGGTGATGAATCCGCTAAATATCGTCTTAAGTCATTTCTATTAAACTAATCATACTTTTTATATTTTTAACGTTAAGTTCACATTATTTTACATCTAAAACACGTCTTTACAATACATTTGGGTGAATATAAAAGGTCGTAAAAAAATTTTGAAATACAGGTGATGAATCCGCTAAATATCGTCTTAAGTCATTTCTATTAAACTAATCATACTTTTTATATTTTTAACGTTAAGTTCACATTATTTTACATCTAAAACACGTCTTTACAATACATTTGGGTGAATATAAAAGGTCGTAAAAAATTTTTGAAATACAGGTGATGAATCCGCTAAATATCGTCTTAAGTCATTTCTATTAAACTAATCATACTTTTTATATTTTTAACGTTAAGTTCACATTATTTTACATCTAAAACACGTATTTATAATACATTTGGGTAAATACAAAAAATAGAAAAAAAATTAGGGAAAAAATTTGGTAAAAAATTGTGATAATTTCGCTAAATATCGATTAAAGTCATTTGTATTGAACTAATCATACTTTTTATATTTTTATCGTTAAGTTCACATTATTTTACATCTAAAACACGTCTTTACAATACATTTGGGTGAATATAAAAGGTCGTAAAAAAATTTTGAAATAAAGGTGATGAATCCGCTAATTATCGTCTTAAGTCATTTCTATTAAACTAATCATACTTTTTACATTTTTTACGTTAAGTTCACATTATTTTACATCTAAAACACGTATTTACAATACATTTGGGTGAATACAAAAAATAGAAAAAAAATTTGGGAAAAAATTGGGTAAAAAATGGTGATAATTCCGCTAAATATCGTTTAAAGTCATTTGTATTGAACTAATCATACTTTTTATATTTTTATCGTTAAGTTCACATTATTTTACATCTAAAACACGTATTTACAATACATTTGGGTAAATACAAAAAATAGAAAAAAAATTAGGGAAAAAATTTGGTAAAAAATTGTGATAATTTCGCTAAATATCGATTAAAGTCATTTGTATTGAACTAATCATACTTTTTATATTTTTATCGTTAAGTTCACATTATTTTACATCTAAAACACGTCTTTACAATACATTTGGGTGAATATAAAAGGTCGTAAAAAAATTTTGAAATACAGGTGATGAATCCGCTAAATATCGTCTTAAGTCATTTCTATTAAACTAATCATACTTTTTATATTTTTAACGTTAAGTTCACATTATTTTACATCTAAAACACGTCTTTACAATACATTTGGGTGAATATAAAAGGTCGTAAAAAAATTTTGAAATACAGGTGATGAATCCGCTAAATATCGTCTTAAGTCATTTCTATTAAACTAATCATACTTTTTATATTTTTAACGTTAAGGTCACATTATTTTACATCTAAAACACGTATTTACAATACATTTGGGTGAATAAAAAAAATAGAAAAAAAATTTGGGAAAAAAATGGTGATAATTCCGCTAAATATCGTTTAAAGTCATTTGTATTGAACTAATCATACTTTTTATATTTTTATCGTTAAGTTCACATTATTTTACATCTAAAACACGTATTTACAATACATTTGGGTGAATACAAAAAATAGAAAAAAAATTTGGGAAAAAATTGGGTAAAAAATGGTGATAATTCCGCTAAATATCGTTTAAAGTCATTTGTATTGAACTAATCATACTTTTTATATTTTTATCGTTAAGTTCACATTATTTTACATCTAAAACACGTCTTTACAATACATTTGGGTAAATACAAAAAATAGAAAAAAAATTAGGGAAAAAATTTGGTAAAAAATTGTGATAATTTCGCTAAATATCGATTAAAGTCATTTGTATTGAACTAATCATACTTTTTATATTTTTATCGTTAAGTTCACATTATTTTACATCTAAAACACGTCTTTACAATACATTTGGGTGAATATAAAAGGTCGTAAAAAAATTTTGAAATAAAGGTGATGAATCCGCTAATTATCGTCTTAAGTCATTTCTATTAAACTAATCATACTTTTTACATTTTTTACGTTAAGTTCACATTATTTTACATCTAAAACACGTATTTACAATACATTTGGGTGAATACAAAAAATAGAAAAAAAATTTGGGAAAAAATTGGGTAAAAAATGGTGATAATTCCGCTAAATATCGTTTAAAGTCATTTGTATTGAACTAATCATACTTTTTATATTTTTATCGTTAAGTTCACATTATTTTACATCTAAAACACGTATTTACAATACATTTGGGTAAATACAAAAAATAGAAAAAAAATTAGGGAAAAAATTTGGTAAAAAATTGTGATAATTTCGCTAAATATCGATTAAAGTCATTTGTATTGAACTAATCATACTTTTTATATTTTTATCGTTAAGTTCACATTATTTTACATCTAAAACACGTCTTTACAATACATTTGGGTGAATATAAAAGGTCGTAAAAAAATTTTGAAATACAGGTGATGAATCCGCTAAATATCGTCTTAAGTCATTTCTATTAAACTAATCATACTTTTTATATTTTTAACGTTAAGTTCACATTATTTTACATCTAAAACACGTCTTTACAATACATTTGGGTGAATATAAAAGGTCGTAAAAAAATTTTGAAATACAGGTGATGAATCCGCTAAATATCGTCTTAAGTCATTTCTATTAAACTAATCATACTTTTTATATTTTTAACGTTAAGTTCACATTATTTTACATCTAAAACACGTCTTTACAATACATTTGGGTGAATATAAAAGGTCGTAAAAAATTTTTGAAATACAGGTGATGAATCCGCTAAATATCGTCTTAAGTCATTTCTATTAAACTAATCATACTTTTTATATTTTTAACGTTAAGTTCACATTATTTTACATCTAAAACACGTATTTACAATACATTTGGGTAAATACAAAAAATAGAAAAAAAATTAGGGAAAAAATTTGGTAAAAAATTGTGATAATTTCGCTAAATATCGATTAAAGTCATTTGTATTGAACTAATCATACTTTTTATATTTTTATCGTTAAGTTCACATTATTTTACATCTAAAACACGTCTTTACAATACATTTGGGTGAATATAAAAGGTCGTAAAAAAATTTTGAAATAAAGGTGATGAATCCGCTAATTATCGTCTTAAGTCATTTCTATTAAACTAATCATACTTTTTACATTTTTTACGTTAAGTTCACATTATTTTACATCTAAAACACGTATTTACAATACATTTGGGTGAATACAAAAAATAGAAAAAAAATTTGGGAAAAAATTGGGTAAAAAATGGTGATAATTCCGCTAAATATCGTTTAAAGTCATTTGTATTGAACTAATCATACTTTTTATATTTTTATCGTTAAGTTCACATTATTTTACATCTAAAACACGTATTTACAATACATTTGGGTAAATACAAAAAATAGAAAAAAAATTAGGGAAAAAATTTGGTAAAAAATTGTGATAATTTCGCTAAATATCGATTAAAGTCATTTGTATTGAACTAATCATACTTTTTATATTTTTATCGTTAAGTTCACATTATTTTACATCTAAAACACGTCTTTACAATACATTTGGGTGAATATAAAAGGTCGTAAAAAAATTTTGAAATACAGGTGATGAATCCGCTAAATATCGTCTTAAGTCATTTCTATTAAACTAATCATACTTTTTATATTTTTAACGTTAAGTTCACATTATTTTACATCTAAAACACGTCTTTACAATACATTTGGGTGAATATAAAAGGTCGTAAAAAAATTTTGAAATACAGGTGATGAATCCGCTAAATATCGTCTTAAGTCATTTCTATTAAACTAATCATACTTTTTATATTTTTAACGTTAAGGTCACATTATTTTACATCTAAAACACGTATTTACAATACATTTGGGTGAATAAAAAAAATAGAAAAAAAATTTGGGAAAAAAATGGTGATAATTCCGCTAAATATCGTTTAAAGTCATTTGTATTGAACTAATCATACTTTTTATATTTTTATCGTTAAGTTCACATTATTTTACATCTAAAACACGTATTTACAATACATTTGGGTGAATACAAAAAATAGAAAAAAAATTTGGGAAAAAATTGGGTAAAAAATGGTGATAATTCCGCTAAATATCGTTTAAAGTCATTTGTATTGAACTAATCATACTTTTTATATTTTTATCGTTAAGTTCACATTATTTTACATCTAAAACACGTCTTTACAATACATTTGGGTAAATACAAAAAATAGAAAAAAAATTAGGGAAAAAATTTGGTAAAAAATTGTGATAATTTCGCTAAATATCGATTAAAGTCATTTGTATTGAACTAATCATACTTTTTATATTTTTATCGTTAAGTTCACATTATTTTACATCTAAAACACGTCTTTACAATACATTTGGGTGAATATAAAAGGTCGTAAAAAAATTTTGAAATAAAGGTGATGAATCCGCTAATTATCGTCTTAAGTCATTTCTATTAAACTAATCATACTTTTTACATTTTTTACGTTAAGTTCACATTATTTTACATCTAAAACACGTATTTACAATACATTTGGGTGAATACAAAAAATAGAAAAAAAATTTGGGAAAAAATTGGGTAAAAAATGGTGATAATTCCGCTAAATATCGTTTAAAGTCATTTGTATTGAACTAATCATACTTTTTATATTTTTATCGTTAAGTTCACATTATTTTACATCTAAAACACGTATTTACAATACATTTGGGTAAATACAAAAAATAGAAAAAAAATTAGGGAAAAAATTTGGTAAAAAATTGTGATAATTTCGCTAAATATCGATTAAAGTCATTTGTATTGAACTAATCATACTTTTTATATTTTTATCGTTAAGTTCACATTATTTTACATCTAAAACACGTCTTTACAATACATTTGGGTGAATATAAAAGGTCGTAAAAAAATTTTGAAATACAGGTGATGAATCCGCTAAATATCGTCTTAAGTCATTTCTATTAAACTAATCATACTTTTTATATTTTTAACGTTAAGTTCACATTATTTTACATCTAAAACACGTCTTTACAATACATTTGGGTGAATATAAAAGGTCGTAAAAAAATTTTGAAATACAGGTGATGAATCCGCTAAATATCGTCTTAAGTCATTTCTATTAAACTAATCATACTTTTTATATTTTTAACGTTAAGGTCACATTATTTTACATCTAAAACACGTATTTACAATACATTTGGGTGAATAAAAAAAATAGAAAAAAAATTTGGGAAAAAAATGGTGATAATTCCGCTAAATATCGTTTAAAGTCATTTGTATTGAACTAATCATACTTTTTATATTTTTATCGTTAAGTTCACATTATTTTACATCTAAAACACGTATTTACAATACATTTGGGTGAATACAAAAAATAGAAAAAAAATTTGGGAAAAAATTGGGTAAAAAATGGTGATAATTCCGCTAAATATCGTTTAAAGTCATTTGTATTGAACTAATCATACTTTTTATATTTTTATCGTTAAGTTCACATTATTTTACATCTAAAACACGTCTTTACAATACATTTGGGTGAATATAAAAGGTCGTAAAAAAATTTTGAAATACAGGTGATGAATCCGCTAAATATCGTCTTAAGTCATTTCTATTAAACTAATCATACTTTTTATATTTTTAACGTTAAGTTCAAATTATTTTACATCTAAAACACGTATTTACAATACATTTGGGTGAATACAAAAAATAGAAAAAAAATTTGGGAAAAAAATGGTGATAATTCCGCTAAATATCGTTTAAAGTCATTTGTATTGAACTAATCATACTTTTTATATTTTTATCGTTAAGTTCACATTATTTTACATCTAAAACACGTCTTTACAATACATTTGGGTGAATATAAAAGGTCGTAAAAAAATTTTGAAATACAGGTGATGAATCCGCTAAATATCGTCTTAAGTCATTTCTATTAAACTAATCATACTTTTTATATTTTTAACGTTAAGTTCACATTATTTTACATCTAAAACACGTCTTTACAATACATTTGGGTGAATATAAAAGGTCGTAAAAAAATTTTGAAATACAGGTGATGAATCCGCTAAATATCGTCTTAAGTCATTTCTATTAAACTAATCATACTTTTTATATTTTTAACGTTAAGTTCACATTATTTTACATCTAAAACACGTCTATACAATACATTTGGGTGAATATAAAAGGTCGTAAAAAATTTTTGAAATACAGGTGATGAATCCGCTAAATATCGTCTTAAGTCATTTCTATTAAACTAATCATACTTTTTATATTTTTAACGTTAAGTTCACATTATTTTACATCTAAAACACGTATTTACAATACATTTGGGTAAATACAAAAAATAGAAAAAAATTAGGGAAAAAATTTGGTAAAAAATTGTGATAATTTCGCTAAATATCGATTAAAGTCATTTGTATAGAACTAATCATACTTTTTATATTTTTATCGTTAAGTTCACATTATTTTACATCTAAAACACGTCTTTACAATACATTTGGGTGAATATAAAAGGTCGTAAAAAAATTTTGAAATAAAGGTGATGAATCCGCTAATTATCGTCTTAAGTCATTTCTATTAAACTAATCATACTTTTTACATTTTTTACGTTAAGTTCACATTATTTTACATCTAAAACACGTATTTACAATACATTTGGGTGAATACAAAAAATAGAAAAAAAATTTGGGAAAAAATTGGGTAAAAAATGGTGATAATTCCGCTAAATATCGTTTAAAGTCATTTGTATTGAACTAATCATACTTTTTATATTTTTATCGTTAAGTTCACATTATTTTACATCTAAAACACGTATTTACAATACATTTGGGTAAATACAAAAAATAGAAAAAAAATTAGGGAAAAAATTTGGTAAAAAATTGTGATAATTTCGCTAAATATCGATTAAAGTCATTTGTATTGAACTAATCATACTTTTTATATTTTTATCGTTAAGTTCACATTATTTTACATCTAAAACACGTCTTTACAATACATTTGGGTGAATATAAAAGGTCGTAAAAAAATTTTGAAATACAGGTGATGAATCCGCTAAATATCGTCTTAAGTCATTTCTATTAAACTAATCATATTTTTTATATTTTTAACGTTAAGGTCACATTATTTTACATCTAAAACACGTATTTACAATACATTTGGGTGAATAAAAAAAATAGAAAAAAAATTTGGGAAAAAATTTGGTAAAAAATTGTGATAATTTCTCTAAATGTCGATTAAAGTCATTTGTATTGAACTAATCATACTTTTTATATTTTTATCGTTAAGTTCACATTATTTTACATCTAAAACACGTCTTTACAATACATTTGGGTGAATATAAAAGGTCGTAAAAAAATTTTGAAATACAGGTGATGAATCCGCTAAATATCGTCTTAAGTCATTTCTATTAAACTAATCATACTTTTTATATTTTTAACGTTAAGTTCACATTATTTTACATCTAAAACACGTCTTTACAATACATTTGGGTGAATATAAAAGGTCGTAAAAAAATTTTGAAATACAGGTGATGAATCCGCTAAATATCGTCTTAAGTCATTTCTATTAAACTAATCATACTTTTTATATTTTTAACGTTAAGTTCACATTATTTTACATCTAAAACACGTATTTACAATACATTTGGGTGAATACAAAAAATAGAAAAAAAATTTGGGAAAAAATTGGGTAAAAAATGGTGATAATTCCGCTAAATATCGTTTAAAGTCATTTGTATTGAACTAATCATACTTTTTATATTTTTACCGTTAAGTTCACATTATTTTACATCTAAAACACGTCTTTACAATACATTTGGGTGAATATAAAAGGTCGTAAAAAAATTTTGAAATACAGGTGATGAATCCGCTAAATATCGTCTTAAGTCATTTCTAGTAAACTAATCATACTTTTTATATTTTTAACGTTAAGTTCACATTATTTTACATCTAAAACACGTATTTACAATACATTTGGGTGAATACAAAAAATAGAAAAAAAATTTGGGAAAAAATTGGGTAAAAAATGGTGATAATTCCGCTAAATATCGTTTAAAGTCATTTGTATTGAACTAATCATACTTTTTATATTTTTATCGTTAAGTTCACATTATTTTACATCTAAAACACGTCTTTACAATACATTTGGGTGAATATAAAAGGTCTTAAAAAAATTTTGAAATACAGGTGATGAATCCGCTAAATATCGTCTTTAGTCATTTCTATTAAACTAATCATACTTTTTATATTTTTAACGTTAAGTTCACATTATTTTACATCTAAAACACGTATTTACAATACATTTGGGTGAATATAAAAGGTCGTAAAAAAATTTTGAAATACAGGTGATGAATCCGCTAAATATCGTCTTAAGTCATTTCTATTAAACTAATCATACTTTTTATATTTTTAACGTTAAGTTCACATAATTTTACATCTAAAACACGTATTTACAATACATTTGGGTAAATACAAAAAATAGAAAAAAAATTAGGGAAAAAATTTGGTAAAAAATTGTGATAATTTCGCTAAATATCGATTAAAGTCATTTGTATTGAACTAATCATACTTTTTATATTTTTATCGTTAAGTTCACATTATTTTACA
This sequence comes from Diuraphis noxia, assembly GCF_037042655.1. NCBI lineage: Eukaryota > Metazoa > Arthropoda > Insecta > Hemiptera > Aphididae > Diuraphis > Diuraphis noxia. Next base: position 51,550,898 of record NW_028301715.1, read on the forward strand.
TCTAAAACACGTCTTTACAATACATTTGGGTGAATATAAAAGGTCGTAAAAAAATTTTGAAATACAGGTGATGAATCCGCTAAATATCGTCTTAAGTCATTTCTATTAAACTAATCATATTTTTTATATTTTTAACGTTAAGGTCACATTATTTTACATCTAAAACACGTATTTACAATACATTTGGGTGAATAAAAAAAATAGAAAAAAAATTTGGGAAAAAAATGGTGATAATTCCGCTAAATATCGTTTAAAGTCATTTGTATTGAACTAATCATACTTTTTATATTTTTATCGTTAAGTTCACATTATTTTACATCTAAAACACGTATTTACAATACATTTGGGTGAATACAAAAAATAGAAAAAAAATTAGGGAAAAAATTGGGTAAAAAATGGTGATAATTCCGCTAAATATCGTTTAAAGTCATTTGTATTGAACTAATCATACTTTTTATATTTTTATCGTTAAGTTCACATTATTTTACATCTAAAACACGTCTTTACAATACATTTGGGTGAATATAAAAGGTCGTAAAAAAATTTTGAAATACAGGTGATGAATCCGCTAAATATCGTCTTAAGTCATTTCTATTAAACTAATCATACTTTTTATATTTTTAACGTTAAGTTCAAATTATTTTACATCTAAAACACGTATTTACAATACATTTGGGTGAATACAAAAAATAGAAAAAAAATTTGGGAAAAAAATGGTGATAATTCCGCTAAATATCGTTTAAAGTCATTTGTATTGAACTAATCATACTTTTTATATTTTTATCGTTAAGTTCACATTATTTTACATCTAAAACACTTCTTTACAATACATTTGGGTGAATATAAAAGGTCGTAAAAAATTTTGAAATACAGGTGATGAATCCGCTAAATATCGTCTTAAGTCATTTCTATTAAACTAATCATACTTTTTATATTTTTAACGTTAAGTTCACATTATTTTACATCTAAAACACGTCTTTACAATACATTTGGGTGAATATAAAAGGTCGTAAAAAAATTTTGAAATACAGGTGATGAATCCGCTAAATATCGTCTTAAGTCATTTCTATTGAACTAATCATACTTTTTATATTTTTAACGTTAAGTTCACATTATTTTACATCTAAAACACGTCTTTACAATACATTTGGGTGAATATAAAAGGTCGTAAAAAAATTTTGAAATACAGGTGATGAATCCGCTAAATATCGTCTTAAGTCATTTCTATTAAACTAATCATACTTTTTATATTTTTAACGTTAAGTTCACATTATTTTACATCTAAAACACGTATTTAAAATACATTTGGGTAAATACAAAAAATAGAAAAAAAATTAGGGAAAAAATTTGGTAAAAAATGGTGATAATTCCGCTAAATATCGTTTAAAGTCATTTGTATTGAACTAATCATACTTTTTATATTTTTATCGTTAAGTTCACATTATTTTACATCTAAAACACGTATTTACAATACATTTGGGTGAATATAAAAGGTCGTAAAAAAATTTTGAAATAAAGGTGATGAATCCGCTAATTATCGTCTTAAGTCATTTCTATTAAACTAATCATACTTTTTACATTTTTTACGTTAAGTTCACATTATTTTACATCTAAAACACGTATTTACAATACATTTGGGTGAATACAAAAAATAGAAAAAAAATTTGGGAAAAAATTGGGTAAAAAATGGTGATAATTCCGCTAAATATCGTTTAAAGTCATTTGTATTGAACTAATCATACTTTTTATATTTTTATCGTTAAGTTCACATTATTTTACATCTAAAACACGTATTTACAATACATTTGGGTAAATACAAAAAATAGAAAAAAAATTAGGGAAAAAATTTGGTAAAAAATTGTGATAATTTCGCTAAATATCGATTAAAGTCATTTGTATTGAACTAATCATACTTTTTATATTTTTATCGTTAAGTTCACATTATTTTACATCTAAAACACGTCTTTACAATACATTTGGGTGAATATAAAAGGTCGTAAAAAAATTTTGAAATACAGGTGATGAATCCGCTAAATATCGTCTTAAGTCATTTCTATTAAACTAATCATACTTTTTATATTTTTAACGTTAAGTTCACATTATTTTACATCTAAAACACGTCTTTACAATACATTTGGGTGAATATAAAAGGTCGTAAAAAAATTTTGAAATACAGGTGATGAATCCGCTAAATATCGTCTTAAGTCATTTCTATTAAACTAATCATACTTTTTATATTTTTAACGTTAAGGTCACATTATTTTACATCTAAAACACGTATTTACAATACATTTGGGTGAATAAAAAAAATAGAAAAAAAATTTGGGAAAAAAATGGTGATAATTCCGCTAAATATCGTTTAAAGTCATTTGTATTGAACTAATCATACTTTTTATATTTTTATCGTTAAGTTCACATTATTTTACATCTAAAACACGTATTTACAATACATTTGGGTGAATACAAAAAATAGAAAAAAAATTTGGGAAAAAATTGGGTAAAAAATGGTGATAATTCCGCTAAATATCGTTTAAAGTCATTTGTATTGAACTAATCATACTTTTTATATTTTTATCGTTAAGTTCACATTATTTTACATCTAAAACACGTCTTTACAATACATTTGGGTAAATACAAAAAATAGAAAAAAAATTAGGGAAAAAATTTGGTAAAAAATTGTGATAATTTCGCTAAATATCGATTAAAGTCATTTGTATTGAACTAATCATACTTTTTATATTTTTATCGTTAAGTTCACATTATTTTACATCTAAAACACGTCTTTACAATACATTTGGGTGAATATAAAAGGTCGTAAAAAAATTTTGAAATAAAGGTGATGAATCCGCTAATTATCGTCTTAAGTCATTTCTATTAAACTAATCATACTTTTTACATTTTTTACGTTAAGTTCACATTATTTTACATCTAAAACACGTATTTACAATACATTTGGGTGAATACAAAAAATAGAAAAAAAATTTGGGAAAAAATTGGGTAAAAAATGGTGATAATTCCGCTAAATATCGTTTAAAGTCATTTGTATTGAACTAATCATACTTTTTATATTTTTATCGTTAAGTTCACATTATTTTACATCTAAAACACGTATTTACAATACATTTGGGTAAATACAAAAAATAGAAAAAAAATTAGGGAAAAAATTTGGTAAAAAATTGTGATAATTTCGCTAAATATCGATTAAAGTCATTTGTATTGAACTAATCATACTTTTTATATTTTTATCGTTAAGTTCACATTATTTTACATCTAAAACACGTCTTTACAATACATTTGGGTGAATATAAAAGGTCGTAAAAAAATTTTGAAATACAGGTGATGAATCCGCTAAATATCGTCTTAAGTCATTTCTATTAAACTAATCATACTTTTTATATTTTTAACGTTAAGTTCACATTATTTTACATCTAAAACACGTCTTTACAATACATTTGGGTGAATATAAAAGGTCGTAAAAAAATTTTGAAATACAGGTGATGAATCCGCTAAATATCGTCTTAAGTCATTTCTATTAAACTAATCATACTTTTTATATTTTTAACGTTAAGTTCACATTATTTTACATCTAAAACACGTCTTTACAATACATTTGGGTGAATATAAAAGGTCGTAAAAAATTTTTGAAATACAGGTGATGAATCCGCTAAATATCGTCTTAAGTCATTTCTATTAAACTAATCATACTTTTTATATTTTTAACGTTAAGTTCACATTATTTTACATCTAAAACACGTATTTACAATACATTTGGGTAAATACAAAAAATAGAAAAAAAATTAGGGAAAAAATTTGGTAAAAAATTGTGATAATTTCGCTAAATATCGATTAAAGTCATTTGTATTGAACTAATCATACTTTTTATATTTTTATCGTTAAGTTCACATTATTTTACATCTAAAACACGTCTTTACAATACATTTGGGTGAATATAAAAGGTCGTAAAAAAATTTTGAAATAAAGGTGATGAATCCGCTAATTATCGTCTTAAGTCATTTCTATTAAACTAATCATACTTTTTACATTTTTTACGTTAAGTTCACATTATTTTACATCTAAAACACGTATTTACAATACATTTGGGTGAATACAAAAAATAGAAAAAAAATTTGGGAAAAAATTGGGTAAAAAATGGTGATAATTCCGCTAAATATCGTTTAAAGTCATTTGTATTGAACTAATCATACTTTTTATATTTTTATCGTTAAGTTCACATTATTTTACATCTAAAACACGTATTTACAATACATTTGGGTAAATACAAAAAATAGAAAAAAAATTAGGGAAAAAATTTGGTAAAAAATTGTGATAATTTCGCTAAATATCGATTAAAGTCATTTGTATTGAACTAATCATACTTTTTATATTTTTATCGTTAAGTTCACATTATTTTACATCTAAAACACGTCTTTACAATACATTTGGGTGAATATAAAAGGTCGTAAAAAAATTTTGAAATACAGGTGATGAATCCGCTAAATATCGTCTTAAGTCATTTCTATTAAACTAATCATACTTTTTATATTTTTAACGTTAAGTTCACATTATTTTACATCTAAAACACGTCTTTACAATACATTTGGGTGAATATAAAAGGTCGTAAAAAAATTTTGAAATACAGGTGATGAATCCGCTAAATATCGTCTTAAGTCATTTCTATTAAACTAATCATACTTTTTATATTTTTAACGTTAAGGTCACATTATTTTACATCTAAAACACGTATTTACAATACATTTGGGTGAATAAAAAAAATAGAAAAAAAATTTGGGAAAAAAATGGTGATAATTCCGCTAAATATCGTTTAAAGTCATTTGTATTGAACTAATCATACTTTTTATATTTTTATCGTTAAGTTCACATTATTTTACATCTAAAACACGTATTTACAATACATTTGGGTGAATACAAAAAATAGAAAAAAAATTTGGGAAAAAATTGGGTAAAAAATGGTGATAATTCCGCTAAATATCGTTTAAAGTCATTTGTATTGAACTAATCATACTTTTTATATTTTTATCGTTAAGTTCACATTATTTTACATCTAAAACACGTCTTTACAATACATTTGGGTGAATATAAAAGGTCGTAAAAAAATTTTGAAATACAGGTGATGAATCCGCTAAATATCGTCTTAAGTCATTTCTATTAAACTAATCATACTTTTTATATTTTTAACGTTAATTTCACATTATTTTACATCTAAAATACGTATTTACAATACATTTGGGTGAATACAAAAAATAGAAAAAAAATTTGGGAAAAAATTGGGTAAAAAATGGTGATAATTCCGCTAAATATCGTTTAAAGTCATTTGTATTGAACTAATCATACTTTTTATATTTTTATCGTTAAGTTCACATTATTTTACATCTAAAACACGTCTTTACAATACATTTGGGTGAATATAAAAGGTCGTAAAAAAATTTTGAAATACAGGTGATGAATCCGCTAAATATCGTCTTAAGTCATTTCTATTAAACTAATCATACTTTTTATATTTTTAACGTTAAGTTCACATTATTTTACATCTAAAACACGTCTTTACAATACATTTGGGTGAATATAAAAGGTCGTAAAAAAATTTTGAAATACAGGTGATGAATCCGCTAAATATCGTCTTAAGTCATTTCTATTAAACTAATCATACTTTTTATATTTTTAACGTTAAGTTCACATTATTTTACATCTAAAACACGTATTTAAAATACATTTGGGTAAATAAAAAAAATAGAAAAAAAATTAGGGAAAAAATTTGGTAAAAAATTGTGATAATTTCGCTAAATATCGTTTAAAGTCATTTGTATTGAACTAATCATACTTTTTATATTTTTATCGTTAAGTTCACATTATTTTACATCTAAAACACGTCTTTACAATACATTTGGGTGAATATAAAAGGTCGTAAAAAAATTTTGAAATACAGGTGATGAATCCGCTAAATATCGTCTTAAGTCATTTCTATTAAACTAATCATACTTTTTATATTTTTAACGTTAAGTTCACATTATTTTACATCTAAAACACGTCTTTACAATACATTTGGGTGAATATAAAAGGTCGTAAAAAAATTTTGAAATACAGGTGATGAATCCGCTAAATATCGTCTTAAGTCATTTCTATTAAACTAATCATACTTTTTATATTTTTAACGTTAAGTTCACATTATTTTACATCTAAAACACGTATTTACAATACATTTGGGTAAATACAAAAAATAGAAAAAAATTAGGGAAAAAATTTGGTAAAAAATTGTGATAATTTCGCTAAATATCGATTAAAGTCATTTGTATAGAACTAATCATACTTTTTATATTTTTATCGTTAAGTTCACATTATTTTACATCTAAAACACGTCTTTACAATACATTTGGGTGAATATAAAAGGTCGTAAAAAAATTTTGAAATAAAGGTGATGAATCCGCTAATTATCGTCTTAAGTCATTTCTATTAAACTAATCATACTTTTTACATTTTTTACGTTAAGTTCACATTATTTTACATCTAAAACACGTATTTACAATACATTTGGGTGAATACAAAAAATAGAAAAAAAATTTGGGAAAAAATTGGGTAAAAAATGGTGATAATTCCGCTAAATATCGTTTAAAGTCATTTGTATTGAACTAATCATACTTTTTATATTTTTATCGTTAAGTTCACATTATTTTACATCTAAAACACGTATTTACAATACATTTGGGTAAATACAAAAAATAGAAAAAAAATTAGGGAAAAAATTTGGTAAAAAATTGTGATAATTTCGCTAAATATCGATTAAAGTCATTTGTATTGAACTAATCATACTTTTTATATTTTTATCGTTAAGTTCACATTATTTTACATCTAAAACACGTCTTTACAATACATTTGGGTGAATATAAAAGGTCGTAAAAAAATTTTGAAATACAGGTGATGAATCCGCTAAATATCGTCTTAAGTCATTTCTATTAAACTAATCATATTTTTTATATTTTTAACGTTAAGGTCACATTATTTTACATCTAAAACACGTATTTACAATACATTTGGGTGAATAAAAAAAATAGAAAAAAAATTTGGGAAAAAATTTGGTAAAAAATTGTGATAATTTCTCTAAATGTCGATTAAAGTCATTTGTATTGAACTAATCATACTTTTTATATTTTTATCGTTAAGTTCACATTATTTTACATCTAAAACACGTCTTTACAATACATTTGGGTGAATATAAAAGGTCGTAAAAAAATTTTGAAATACAGGTGATGAATCCGCTAAATATCGTCTTAAGTCATTTCTATTAAACTAATCATACTTTTTATATTTTTAACGTTAAGTTCACATTATTTTACATCTAAAACACGTCTTTACAATACATTTGGGTGAATATAAAAGGTCGTAAAAAAATTTTGAAATACAGGTGATGAATCCGCTAAATATCGTCTTAAGTCATTTCTATTAAACTAATCATACTTTTTATATTTTTAACGTTAAGTTCACATTATTTTACATCTAAAACACGTATTTACAATACATTTGGGTGAATACAAAAAATAGAAAAAAAATTTGGGAAAAAATTGGGTAAAAAATGGTGATAATTCCGCTAAATATCGTTTAAAGTCATTTGTATTGAACTAATCATACTTTTTATATTTTTACCGTTAAGTTCACATTATTTTACATCTAAAACACGTCTTTACAATACATTTGGGTGAATATAAAAGGTCGTAAAAAAATTTTGAAATACAGGTGATGAATCCGCTAAATATCGTCTTAAGTCATTTCTAGTAAACTAATCATACTTTTTATATTTTTAACGTTAAGTTCACATTATTTTACATCTAAAACACGTATTTACAATACATTTGGGTGAATACAAAAAATAGAAAAAAAATTTGGGAAAAAATTGGGTAAAAAATGGTGATAATTCCGCTAAATATCGTTTAAAGTCATTTGTATTGAACTAATCATACTTTTTATATTTTTATCGTTAAGTTCACATTATTTTACATCTAAAACACGTCTTTACAATACATTTGGGTGAATATAAAAGGTCTTAAAAAAATTTTGAAATACAGGTGATGAATCCGCTAAATATCGTCTTTAGTCATTTCTATTAAACTAATCATACTTTTTATATTTTTAACGTTAAGTTCACATTATTTTACATCTAAAACACGTATTTACAATACATTTGGGTGAATATAAAAGGTCGTAAAAAAATTTTGAAATACAGGTGATGAATCCGCTAAATATCGTCTTAAGTCATTTCTATTAAACTAATCATACTTTTTATATTTTTAACGTTAAGTTCACATAATTTTACATCTAAAACACGTATTTACAATACATTTGGGTAAATACAAAAAATAGAAAAAAAATTAGGGAAAAAATTTGGTAAAAAATTGTGATAATTTCGCTAAATATCGATTAAAGTCATTTGTATTGAACTAATCATACTTTTTATATTTTTATCGTTAAGTTCACATTATTTTACATCTAAAACACGTCTTTACAATACATTTGGGTGAATATAAAAGGTCGTAAAAAAATTTTGAAATACAGGTGATGAATCCGCTAAATATCGTCTTAAGTCATTTCTATTAAACTAATCATATTTTTTATATTTTTAACGTTAAGGTCACATTATTTTACATCTAAAACACGTATTTACAATACATTTGGGTGAATAAAAAAAATAGAAAAAAAATTTGGGAAAAAAATGGTGATAATTCCGCTAAATATCGTTTAAAGTCATTTGTATTGAACTAATCATACTTTTTATATTTTTATCGTTAAGTTCACATTATTTTACATCTAAAACACGTATTTACAATACATTTGGGTGAATACAAAAAATAGAAAAAAAATTAGGGAAAAAATTGGGTAAAAAATGGTGATAATTCCGCTAAATATCGTTTAAAGTCATTTGTATTGAACTAATCATACTTTTTATATTTTTATCGTTAAGTTCACATTATTTTACATCTAAAACACGTCTTTACAATACATTTGGGTGAATATAAAAGGTCGTAAAAAAATTTTGAAATACAGGTGATGAATCCGCTAAATATCGTCTTAAGTCATTTCTATTAAACTAATCATACTTTTTATATTTTTAACGTTAAGTTCAAATTATTTTACATCTAAAACACGTATTTACAATACATTTGGGTGAATACAAAAAATAGAAAAAAAATTTGGGAAAAAAATGGTGATAATTCCGCTAAATATCGTTTAAAGTCATTTGTATTGAACTAATCATACTTTTTATATTTTTATCGTTAAGTTCACATTATTTTACATCTAAAACACTTCTTTACAATACATTTGGGTGAATATAAAAGGTCGTAAAAAATTTTGAAATACAGGTGATGAATCCGCTAAATATCGTCTTAAGTCATTTCTATTAAACTAATCATACTTTTTATATTTTTAACGTTAAGTTCACATTATTTTACATCTAAAACACGTCTTTACAATACATTTGGGTGAATATAAAAGGTCGTAAAAAAATTTTGAAATACAGGTGATGAATCCGCTAAATATCGTCTTAAGTCATTTCTATTGAACTAATCATACTTTTTATATTTTTAAAGTTAAGTTCACATTATTTTACATCTAAAACACGTCTTTACAATACATTTGGGTGAATATAAAAGGTCGTAAAAAAATTTTGAAATACAGGTGATGAATCCGCTAAATATCGTCTTAAGTCATTTCTATTAAACTAATCATACTTTTTATATTTTTAACGTTAAGTTCACATTATTTTACATCTAAAACACGTATTTAAAATACATTTGGGTAAATACAAAAAATAGAAAAAAAATTAGGGAAAAAATTTGGTAAAAAATGGTGATAATTCCGCTAAATATCGTTTAAAGTCATTTGTATTGAACTAATCATACTTTTTATATTTTTATCGTTAAGTTCACATTATTTTACATCTAAAACACGTATTTACAATACATTTGGGTGAATATAAAAGGTCGTAAAAAAATTTTGAAATAAAGGTGATGAATCCGCTAATTATCGTCTTAAGTCATTTCTATTAAACTAATCATACTTTTTACATTTTTTACGTTAAGTTCACATTATTTTACATCTAAAACACGTATTTACAATACATTTGGGTGAATACAAAAAATAGAAAAAAAATTTGGGAAAAAATTGGGTAAAAAATGGTGATAATTCCGCTAAATATCGTTTAAAGTCATTTGTATTGAACTAATCATACTTTTTATATTTTTATCGTTAAGTTCACATTATTTTACATCTAAAACACGTATTTACAATACATTTGGGTAAATACAAAAAATAGAAAAAAAATTAGGGAAAAAATTTGGTAAAAAATTGTGATAATTTCGCTAAATATCGATTAAAGTCATTTGTATTGAACTAATCATACTTTTTATATTTTTATCGTTAAGTTCACATTATTTTACATCTAAAACACGTCTTTACAATACATTTGGGTGAATATAAAAGGTCGTAAAAAAATTTTGAAATACAGGTGATGAATCCGCTAAATATCGTCTTAAGTCATTTCTATTAAACTAATCATATTTTTTATATTTTTAACGTTAAGGTCACATTATTTTACATCTAAAACACGTATTTACAATACATTTGGGTGAATAAAAAAAATAGAAAAAAAATTTGGGAAAAAATTTGGTAAAAAATTGTGATAATTTCTCTAAATGTCGATTAAAGTCATTTGTATTGAACTAATCATACTTTTTATATTTTTATCGTTAAGTTCACATTATTTTACATCTAAAACACGTCTTTACAATACATTTGGGTGAATATAAAAGGTCGTAAAAAAATTTTGAAATACAGGTGATGAATCCGCTAAATATCGTCTTAAGTCATTTCTATTAAACTAATCATACTTTTTATATTTTTAACGTTAAGTTCACATTATTTTACATCTAAAACACGTCTTTACAATACATTTGGGTGAATATAAAAGGTCGTAAAAAAATTTTGAAATACAGGTGATGAATCCGCTAAATATCGTCTTAAGTCATTTCTATTAAACTAATCATACTTTTTATATTTTTAACGTTAAGTTCACATTATTTTACATCTAAAACACGTATTTACAATACATTTGGGTGAATACAAAAAATAGAAAAAAAATTTGGGAAAAAATTGGGTAAAAAATGGTGATAATTCCGCTAAATATCGTTTAAAGTCATTTGTATTGAACTAATCATACTTTTTATATTTTTACCGTTAAGTTCACATTATTTTACATCTAAAACACGTCTTTACAATACATTTGGGTGAATATAAAAGGTCGTAAAAAAATTTTGAAATACAGGTGATGAATCCGCTAAATATCGTCTTAAGTCATTTCTAGTAAACTAATCATACTTTTTATATTTTTAACGTTAAGTTCACATTATTTTACATCTAAAACACGTATTTACAATACATTTGGGTGAATACAAAAAATAGAAAAAAAATTTGGGAAAAAATTGGGTAAAAAATGGTGATAATTCCGCTAAATATCGTTTAAAGTCATTTGTATTGAACTAATCATACTTTTTATATTTTTATCGTTAAGTTCACATTATTTTACATCTAAAACACGTCTTTACAATACATTTGGGTGAATATAAAAGGTCTTAAAAAAATTTTGAAATACAGGTGATGAATCCGCTAAATATCGTCTTTAGTCATTTCTATTAAACTAATCATACTTTTTATATTTTTAACGTTAAGTTCACATTATTTTACATCTAAAACACGTATTTACAATACATTTGGGTGAATATAAAAGGTCGTAAAAAAATTTTGAAATACAGGTGATGAATCCGCTAAATATCGTCTTAAGTCATTTCTATTAAACTAATCATACTTTTTATATTTTTAACGTTAAGTTCACATAATTTTACATCTAAAACACGTATTTACAATACATTTGGGTAAATACAAAAAATAGAAAAAAAATTAGGGAAAAAATTTGGTAAAAAATTGTGATAATTTCGCTAAATATCGATTAAAGTCATTTGTATTGAACTAATCATACTTTTTATATTTTTATCGTTAAGTTCACATTATTTTACATCTAAAACACGTCTTTACAATACATTTGGGTGAATATAAAAGGTCGTAAAAAAATTTTGAAATACAGGTGATGAATCCGCTAAATATCGTCTTAAGTCATTTCTATTAAACTAATCATATTTTTTATATTTTTAACGTTAAGGTCACATTATTTTACATCTAAAACACGTATTTACAATACATTTGGGTGAATAAAAAAAATAGAAAAAAAATTTGGGAAAAAAATGGTGATAATTCCGCTAAATATCGTTTAAAGTCATTTGTATTGAACTAATCATACTTTTTATATTTTTATCGTTAAGTTCACATTATTTTACATCTAAAACACGTATTTACAATACATTTGGGTGAATACAAAAAATAGAAAAAAAATTAGGGAAAAAATTGGGTAAAAAATGGTGATAATTCCGCTAAATATCGTTTAAAGTCATTTGTATTGAACTAATCATACTTTTTATATTTTTATCGTTAAGTTCACATTATTTTACATCTAAAACACGTCTTTACAATACATTTGGGTGAATATAAAAGGTCGTAAAAAAATTTTGAAATACAGGTGATGAATCCGCTAAATATCGTCTTAAGTCATTTCTATTAAACTAATCATACTTTTTATATTTTTAACGTTAAGTTCAAATTATTTTACATCTAAAACACGTATTTACAATACATTTGGGTGAATACAAAAAATAGAAAAAAAATTTGGGAAAAAAATGGTGATAATTCCGCTAAATATCGTTTAAAGTCATTTGTATTGAACTAATCATACTTTTTATATTTTTATCGTTAAGTTCACATTATTTTACATCTAAAACACGTCTTTACAATACATTTGGGTGAATATAAAAGGTCGTAAAAAAATTTTGAAATACAGGTGATGAATCCGCTAAATATCGTCTTAAGTCATTTCTATTGAACTAATCATACTTTTTATATTTTTAACGTTAAGTTCACATTATTTTACATCTAAAACACGTCTTTACAATACATTTGGGTGAATATAAAAGGTCGTAAAAAAATTTTGAAATACAGGTGATGAATCCGCTAAATATCGTCTTAAGTCATTTCTATTAAACTAATCATACTTTTTATATTTTTAACGTTAAGTTCACATTATTTTACATCTAAAACACGTATTTAAAATACATTTGGGTAAATACAAAAAATAGAAAAAAAATTAGGGAAAAAATTTGGTAAAAAATTGTGATAATTTCGCTAAATATCGATTAAAGTCATTTGTATTGAACTAATCATACTTTTTATATTTTTATCGTTAAGTTCACATTATTTTACATCTAAAACACGTCTTTACAATACATTTGGGTGAATATAAAAGGTCGTAAAAAAATTTTGAAATACAGGTGATGAATCCGCTAAATATCGTCTTAAGTCATTTCTATTAAACTAATCATACTTTTTATATTTTTAACGTTAAGTTCACATTATTTTACATCTAAAACACGTATTTACAATACATTTGGGTGAATACAAAAAATAGAAAAAAAATTTGGGAAAAAATTGGGTAAAAAATGGTGATAATTCCGCTAAATATCGTTTAAAGTCATTTGTATTGAACTAATCATACTTTTTATATTTTTATCGTTAAGTTCACATTATTTTACATCTAAAACACGTCTTTACAATACATTTGGGTGAATATAAAAGGTCTTAAAAAAATTTTGAAATACAGGTGATGAATCCGCTAAATATCGTCTTAAGTCATTTCTATTAAACTAATCATACTTTTTATATTTTTAACGTTAAGTTCAGATTATTTTACATCTAAAACACGTATTTACAATACATTTGGGTAAATACAAAAAATAGAAAAAAAATTAGGGAAAAAATTTGGTAAAAAATTGTGATAATTTCGCTAAATATCGATTAAAGTCATTTGTATTGAACTAATCATACTTTTTATATTTTTATCGTTAAGTTCACATTATTTTACATCTAAAACACGTCTTTACAATACATTTGGGTGAATATAAAAGGTCGTAAAAAAATTTTGAAATACAGGTGATGAATCCGCTAAATATCGTCTTAAGTCATTTCTATTAAACTAATCATACTTTTTATATTTTTAACGTTAATTTCACATTATTTTACATCTAAAATACGTATTTACAATACATTTGGGTGAATACAAAAAATAGAAAAAAAATTTGGGAAAAAATTGGGTAAAAAATGGTGATAATTCCGCTAAATATCGTTTAAAGTCATTTGTATTGAACTAATCATACTTTTTATATTTTTATCGTTAAGTTCACATTATTTTACATCTAAAACACGTCTTTACAATACATTTGGGTGAATATAAAAGGTCGTAAAAAAATTTTGAAATACAGGTGATGAATCCGCTAAATATCGTCTTAAGTCATTTCTATTAAACTAATCATACTTTTTATATTTTTAACGTTAAGTTCACATTATTTTACATCTAAAACACGTCTTTACAATACATTTGGGTGAATATAAAAGGTCGTAAAAAAATTTTGAAATACAGGTGATGAATCCGCTAAATATCGTCTTAAGTCATTTCTATTAAACTAATCATACTTTTTATATTTTTAACGTTAAGTTCACATTATTTTACATCTAAAACACGTATTTAAAATACATTTGGGTAAATAAAAAAAATAGAAAAAAAATTAGGGAAAAAATTTGGTAAAAAATTGTGATAATTTCGCTAAATATCGTTTAAAGTCATTTGTATTGAACTAATCATACTTTTTATATTTTTATCGTTAAGTTCACATTATTTTACATCTAAAACACGTCTTTACAATACATTTGGGTGAATATAAAAGGTCGTAAAAAAATTTTGAAATACAGGTGATGAATCCGCTAAATATCGTCTTAAGTCATTTCTATTAAACTAATCATACTTTTTATATTTTTAACGTTAAGTTCACATTATTTTACATCTAAAACACGTCTTTACAATACATTTGGGTGAATATAAAAGGTCGTAAAAAAATTTTGAAATACAGGTGATGAATCCGCTAAATATCGTCTTAAGTCATTTCTATTAAACTAATCATACTTTTTATATTTTTAACGTTAAGTTCACATTATTTTACATCTAAAACACGTATTTACAATACATTTGGGTGAATACAAAAAATAGAAAAAAAATTTGGGAAAAAATTGGGTAAAAAATGGTGATAATTCCGCTAAATATCGTTTAAAGTCATTTGTATTGAACTAATCATACTTTTTATATTTTTATCGTTAAGTTCACATTATTTTACATCTAAAACACGTCTTTACAATACATTTGGGTGAATATAAAAGGTCGTAAAAAAATTTTGAAATACAGGTGATGAATCCGCTAAATATCGTCTTAAGTCATTTCTATTAAACTAATCATACTTTTTATATTTTTAACGTTAAGTTCACATTATTTTACATCTAAAACACGTCTTTACAATACATTTGGGTGAATATAAAAGGTCGTAAAAAAATTTTGAAATACAGGTGATGAATCCGCTAAATATCGTCTTAAGTCATTTCTATTAAACTAATCATACTTTTTATATTTTTAACGTTAAGTTCAGATTATTTTACATCTAAAACACGTATTTACAATACATTTGGGTAAATACAAAAAATAGAAAAAAAATTAGGGAAAAAATTTGGTAAAAAATTGTGATAATTTCGCTAAATATCGATTAAAGTCATTTGTATTGAACTAATCATACTTTTTATATTTTTATCGTTAAGTTCACATTATTTTACATCTAAAACACGTCTTTACAATACATTTGGGTGAATATAAAAGGTCGTAAAAAAATTTTGAAATACAGGTGATGAATCCGCTAAATATCGTCTTAAGTCATTTCTATTAAACTAATCATACTTTTTATATTTTTAACGTTAATTTCACATTATTTTACATCTAAAATACGTATTTACAATACATTTGGGTGAATACAAAAAATAGAAAAAAAATTTGGGAAAAAATTGGGTAAAAAATGGTGATAATTCCGCTAAATATCGTTTAAAGTCATTTGTATTGAACTAATCATACTTTTTATATTTTTATCGTTAAGTTCACATTATTTTACATCTAAAACACGTCTTTACAATACATTTGGGTGAATATAAAAGGTCGTAAAAAAATTTTGAAATACAGGTGATGAATCCGCTAAATATCGTCTTAAGTCATTTCTATTAAACTAATCATACTTTTTATATTTTTAACGTTAAGTTCACATTATTTTACATCTAAAACACGTCTATACAATACATTTGGGTGAATATAAAAGGTCGTAAAAAAATTTTGAAATACAGGTGATGAATCCGCTAAATATCGTCTTAAGTCATTTCTATTAAACTAATCATACTTTTTATATTTTTAACGTTAAGTTCACATTATTTTACATCTAAAACACGTATTTAAAATACATTTGGGTAAATAAAAAAAATAGAAAAAAAATTAGGGAAAAAATTTGGTAAAAAATTGTGATAATTTCGCTAAATATCGTTTAAAGTCATTTGTATTGAACTAATCATACTTTTTATATTTTTATCGTTAAGTTCACATTATTTTACATCTAAAACACGTCTTTACAATACATTTGGGTGAATATAAAAGGTCGTAAAAAAATTTTGAAATACAGGTGATGAATCCGCTAAATATCGTCTTAAGTCATTTCTATTAAACTAATCATACTTTTTATATTTTTAACGTTAAGTTCACATTATTTTACATCTAAAACACGTCTTTACAATACATTTGGGTGAATATAAAAGGTCGTAAAAAAATTTTGAAATACAGGTGATGAATCCGCTAAATATCGTCTTAAGTCATTTCTATTAAACTAATCATACTTTTTATATTTTTAACGTTAAGTTCACATTATTTTACATCTAAAACACGTCTTTACAATACATTTGGGTGAATATAAAAGGTCGTAAAAAAATTTTGAAATACAGGTGATGAATCCGCTAAATATCGTCTTAAGTCATTTCTATTAAACTAATCATACTTTTTATATTTTTAACGTTAAGTTCACATTATTTTACATCTAAAACACGTATTTACAATACATTTGGGTGAATACAAAAAATAGAAAAAAAATTTGGGAAAAAATTGGGTAAAAAATGGTGATAATTCCGCTAAATATCGTTTAAAGTCATTTGTATTGAACTAATCATACTTTTTATATTTTTATCGTTAAGTTCACATTATTTTACATCTAAAACACGTCTTTACAATACATTTGGGTGAATATAAAAGGTCGTAAAAAAATTTTGAAATACAGGTGATGAATCCGCTAAATATCGTCTTTAGTCATTTCCATTAAACTAATCATACTTTTTATATTTTTAACGTTAAGTTCACATTATTTTACATCTAAAACACGTATTTACAATACATTTGGGTGAATACAAAAAATAGAAAAAAAATTTGGGAAAAAATTGGGTAAAAAATGGTGATAATTCCGCTAAATATCGTTTAAAGTCATTTGTATTGAACTAATCATACTTTTTATATTTTTATCGTTAAGTTCACATTATTTTACATCTAAAACACGTCTTTACAATACATTTGGGTGAATATAAAAGGTCGTAAAAAAATTTTGAAATACAGGTGATGAATCCGCTAAATATCGTCTTAAGTCATTTCTATTAAACTAATCATACTTTTTATATTTTTAACGTTAAGTTCACATTATTTTACATCTAAAACACGTCTTTACAATACATTTGGGTGAATATAAAAGGTCGTAAAAAAATTTTGAAATACAGGTGATGAATCCGCTAAATATCGTCTTAAGTCATTTCTATTAAACTAATCATACTTTTTATATTTTTAACGTTAAGTTCACATTATTTTACATCTAAAACACGTATTTAAAATACATTTGGGTAAATAAAAAAAATAGAAAAAAAATTAGGGAAAAAATTTGGTAAAAAATTGTGATAATTTCGCTAAATATCGTTTAAAGTCATTTGTATTGAACTAATCATACTTTTTATATTTTTATCGTTAAGTTCACATTATTTTACATCTAAAACACGTCTTTACAATACATTTGGGTGAATATAAAAGGTCGTAAAAAAATTTTGAAATACAGGTGATGAATCCGCTAAATATCGTCTTAAGTCATTTCTATTAAACTAATCATACTTTTTATATTTTTAACGTTAAGTTCACATTATTTTACATCTAAAACACGTCTTTACAATACATTTGGGTGAATATAAAAGGTCGTAAAAAAATTTTGAAATACAGGTGATGAATCCGCTAAATATCGTCTTAAGTCATTTCTATTAAACTAATCATACTTTTTATATTTTTAACGTTAAGTTCACATTATTTTACATCTAAAACACGTCTTTACAATACATTTGGGTGAATATAAAAGGTCGTAAAAAAATTTTGAAATACAGGTGATGAATCCGCTAAATATCGTCTTAAGTCATTTCTATTAAACTAATCATACTTTTTATATTTTTAACGTTAAGTTCACATTATTTTACATCTAAAACACGTATTTACAATACATTTGGGTGAATACAAAAAATAGAAAAAAAATTTGGGAAAAAATTGGGTAAAAAATGGTGATAATTCCGCTAAATATCGTTTAAAGTCATTTGTATTGAACTAATCATACTTTTTATATTTTTATCGTTAAGTTCACATTATTTTACATCTAAAACACGTCTTTACAATACATTTGGGTGAATATAAAAGGTCGTAAAAAAATTTTGAAATACAGGTGATGAATCCGCTAAATATCGTCTTTAGTCATTTCCATTAAACTAATCATACTTTTTATATTTTTAACGTTAAGTTCACATTATTTTACATCTAAAACACGTATTTACAATACATTTGGGTGAATACAAAAAATAGAAAAAAAATTTGGGAAAAAATTGGGTAAAAAATGGTGATAATTCCGCTAAATATCGTTTAAAGTCATTTGTATTGAACTAATCATACTTTTTATATTTTTATCGTTAAGTTCACATTATTTTACATCTAAAACACGTCTTTACAATACATTTGGGTGAATATAAAAGGTCGTAAAAAAATTTTGAAATACAGGTGATGAATCCGCTAAATATCGTCTTAAGTCATTTCTATTAAACTAATCATACTTTTTATATTTTTAACGTTAAGTTCACATTATTTTACATCTAAAACACGTATTTAAAATACATTTGGGTAAATAAAAAAAATAGAAAAAAAATTAGGGAAAAAATTTGGTAAAAAATTGTGATAATTTCGCTAAATATCGATTAAAGTCATTTGTATTGAACTAATCATACTTTTTATATTTTTATCGTTAAGTTCACATTATTTTACATCTAAAACACGTCTTTACAATACATTTGGGTGAATATAAAAGGTCGTAAAAAAATTTTGAAATACAGGTGATGAATCCGCTAAATATCGTCTTAAGTCATTTCTATTAAACTAATCATACTTTTTATATTTTTAACGTTAAGTTCACATTATTTTACATCTAAAACACGTCTTTACAATACATTTGGGTGAATATAAAAGGTCGTAAAAAAATTTTGAAATACAGGTGATGAATCCGCTAAATATCGTCTTAAGTCATTTCTATTAAACTAATCATACTTTTTATATTTTTAACGTTAAGTTCACATTATTTTACATCTAAAACACGTCTTTACAATACATTTGGGTGAATATAAAAGGTCGTAAAAAAATTTTGAAATACAGGTGATGAATCCGCTAAATATCGTCTTAAGTCATTTCTATTAAACTAATCATACTTTTTATATTTTTAACGTTAAGTTCACATTATTTTACATCTAAAACACGTATTTACAATACATTTGGGTGAATACAAAAAATAGAAAAAAAATTTGGGAAAAAATTGGGTAAAAAATGGTGATAATTCCGCTAAATATCGTTTAAAGTCATTTGTATTGAACTAATCATACTTTTTATATTTTTATCGTTAAGTTCACATTATTTTACATCTAAAACACGTCTTTACAATACATTTGGGTGAATATAAAAGGTCGTAAAAAAATTTTGAAATACAGGTGATGAATCCGCTAAATATCGTCTTTAGTCATTTCCATTAAACTAATCATACTTTTTATATTTTTAACGTTAAGTTCACATTATTTTACATCTAAAACACGTATTTACAATACATTTGGGTGAATACAAAAAATAGAAAAAAAATTTGGGAAAAAATTGGGTAAAAAATGGTGATAATTCCGCTAAATATCGTTTAAAGTCATTTGTATTGAACTAATCATACTTTTTATATTTTTATCGTTAAGTTCACATTATTTTACATCTAAAACACGTCTTTACAATACATTTGGGTGAATATAAAAGGTCGTAAAAAAATTTTGAAATACAGGTGATGAATCCGCTAAATATCGTCTTAAGTCATTTCTATTAAACTAATCATACTTTTTATATTTTTAACGTTAAGTTCACATTATTTTACATCTAAAACACGTCTTTACAATACATTTGGGTGAATATAAAAGGTCGTAAAAAAATTTTGAAATACAGGTGATGAATCCGCTAAATATCGTCTTAAGTCATTTCTATTAAACTAATCATAATTTTTATATTTTTAACGTTAAGTTCAGATTATTTTACATCTAAAACACGTATTTACAATACATTTGGGTAAATACAAAAAATAGAAAAAAAATTAGGGAAAAAATTTGGTAAAAAATTGTGATAATTTCGCTAAATATCGATTAAAGTCATTTGTATTGAACTAATCATACTTTTTATATTTTTATCGTTAAGTTCACATTATTTTACATCTAAAACACGTCTTTACAATACATTTGGGTGAATATAAAAGGTCGTAAAAAAATTTTGAAATACAGGTGATGAATCCGCTAAATATCGTCTTAAGTCATTTCTATTAAACTAATCATACTTTTTATATTTTTAACGTTAATTTCACATTATTTTACATCTAAAATACGTATTTACAATACATTTGGGTGAATACAAAAAATAGAAAAAAAATTTGGGAAAAAATTGGGTAAAAAATGGTGATAATTCCGCTAAATATCGTTTAAAGTCATTTGTATTGAACTAATCATACTTTTTATATTTTTATCGTTAAGTTCACATTATTTTACATCTAAAACACGTCTTTACAATACATTTGGGTGAATATAAAAGGTCGTAAAAAAATTTTGAAATACAGGTGATGAATCCGCTAAATATCGTCTTAAGTCATTTCTATTAAACTAATCATACTTTTTATATTTTTAACGTTAAGTTCACATTATTTTACATCTAAAACACGTCTTTACAATACATTTGGGTGAATATAAAAGGTCGTAAAAAAATTTTGAAATACAGGTGATGAATCCGCTAAATATCGTCTTAAGTCATTTCTATTAAACTAATCATACTTTTTATATTTTTAACGTTAAGTTCACATTATTTTACATCTAAAACACGTATTTAAAATACATTTGGGTAAATACAAAAAATAGAAAAAAAATTTGGGAAAAAATTTGGTAAAAAATTGTGATAATTTCGCTAAATATCGATTAAAGTCATTTGTATTGAACTAATCATACTTTTTATATTTTTATCGTTAAGTTCACATTATTTTACATCTAAAACACGTCTTTACAATACATTTGGGTGAATATAAAAGGTCGTAAAAAAATTTTGAAATACAGGTGATGAATCCGCTAAATATCGTCTTAAGTCATTTCTATTAAACTAATCATACTTTTTATATTTTTAACGTTAAGTTCACATTATTTTACATCTAAAACACGTATTTACAATACATTTGGGTGAATACAAAAAATAGAAAAAAAATTTGGGAAAAAATTGGGTAAAAAATGGTGATAATTCCGCTAAATATCGTTTAAAGTCATTGGTATTGAACTAATCATACTTTTTATATTTTTATCGTTAAGTTCACATTATTTTACATCTAAAACACGTCTTTACAATACATTTGGGTGAATATAAAAGGTCGTAAAAAAATTTTGAAATACAGGTGATGAATCCGCTAAATATCGTCTTAAGTCATTTCTATTAAACTAATCATACTTTTTATATTTTTAACGTTAAGTTCACATTATTTTACATCTAAAACACGTATTTAAAATACATTTGGGTAAATAAAAAAAATAGAAAAAAAATTAGGGAAAAAATTTGGTAAAAAATTGTGATAATTTCGCTAAATATCGATTAAAGTCATTTGTATTGAACTAATCATACTTTTTATATTTTTATCGTTAAGTTCACATTATTTTACATCTAAAACACGTCTTTACAATACATTTGGGTGAATATAAAAGGTCGTAAAAAAATTTTGAAATACAGGTGATGAATCCGCTAAATATCGTCTTAAGTCATTTCTATTAAACTAATCATACTTTTTATATTTTTAACGTTAAGTTCACATTATTTTACATCTAAAACACGTCTTTACAATACATTTGGGTGAATATAAAAGGTCGTAAAAAAATTTTGAAATACAGGTGATGAATCCGCTAAATATCGTCTTAAGTCATTTCTATTAAACTAATCATACTTTTTATATTTTTAACGTTAAGTTCACATTATTTTACATCTAAAACACGTCTTTACAATACATTTGGGTGAATATAAAAGGTCGTAAAAAAATTTTGAAATACAGGTGATGAATCCGCTAAATATCGTCTTAAGTCATTTCTATTAAACTAATCATACTTTTTATATTTTTAACGTTAAGTTCACATTATTTTACATCTAAAACACGTATTTAAAATACATTTGGGTAAATACAAAAAATAGAAAAAAAATTTGGGAAAAAATTTGGTAAAAAATTGTGATAATTTCGCTAAATATCGATTAAAGTCATTTGTATTGAACTAATCATACTTTTTATATTTTTATCGTTAAGTTCACATTATTTTACATCTAAAACACGTCTTTACAATACATTTGGGTGAATATAAAAGGTCGTAAAAAAATTTTGAAATACAGGTGATGAATCCGCTAAATATCGTCTTAAGTCATTTCTATTAAACTAATCATACTTTTTATATTTTTAACGTTAAGTTCACATTATTTTACATCTAAAACACGTATTTACAATACATTTGGGTGAATACAAAAAATAGAAAAAAAATTTGGGAAAAAATTGGGTAAAAAATGGTGATAATTCCGCTAAATATCGTTTAAAGTCATTGGTATTGAACTAATCATACTTTTTATATTTTTATCGTTAAGTTCACATTATTTTACATCTAAAACACGTCTTTACAATACATTTGGGTGAATATAAAAGGTCGTAAAAAAATTTTGAAATACAGGTGATGAATCCGCTAAATATCGTCTTAAGTCATTTCTATTAAACTAATCATACTTTTTATATTTTTAACGTTAAGTTCACATTATTTTACATCTAAAACACGTATTTAAAATACATTTGGGTAAATAAAAAAAATAGAAAAAAAATTAGGGAAAAAATTTGGTAAAAAATTGTGATAATTTCGCTAAATATCGATTAAAGTCATTTGTATTGAACTAATCATACTTTTTATATTTTTATCGTTAAGTTCACATTATTTTACATCTAAAACACGTCTTTACAATACATTTGGGTGAATATAAAAGGTCGTAAAAAAATTTTGAAATACAGGTGATGAATCCGCTAAATATCGTCTTAAGTCATTTCTATTAAACTAATCATACTTTTTATATTTTTAACGTTAAGTTCACATTATTTTACATCTAAAACACGTCTTTACAATACATTTGGGTGAATATAAAAGGTCGTAAAAAAATTTTGAAATACAGGTGATGAATCCGCTAAATATCGTCTTAAGTCATTTCTATTAAACTAATCATACTTTTTATATTTTTAACGTTAAGTTCACATTATTTTACATCTAAAACACGTCTTTACAATACATTTGGGTGAATATAAAAGGTCGTAAAAAAATTTTGAAATACAGGTGATGAATCCGCTAAATATCGTCTTAAGTCATTTCTATTAAACTAATCATACTTTTTATATTTTTAACGTTAAGTTCACATTATTTTACATCTAAAACACGTATTTACAATACATTTGGGTGAATACAAAAAATAGAAAAAAAATTTGGGAAAAAATTGGGTAAAAAATGGTGATAATTCCGCTAAATATCGTTTAAAGTCATTTGTATTGAACTAATCATACTTTTTATATTTTTATCGTTAAGTTCACATTATTTTACATCTAAAACACGTCTTTACAATACATTTGGGTGAATATAAAAGGTCGTAAAAAAATTTTGAAATACAGGTGATGAATCCGCTAAATATCGTCTTTAGTCATTTCCATTAAACTAATCATACTTTTTATATTTTTAACGTTAAGTTCACATTATTTTACATCTAAAACACGTATTTACAATACATTTGGGTGAATACAAAAAATAGAAAAAAAATTTGGGAAAAAATTGGGTAAAAAATGGTGATAATTCCGCTAAATATCGTTTAAAGTCATTTGTATTGAACTAATCATACTTTTTATATTTTTATCGTTAAGTTCACATTATTTTACATCTAAAACACGTCTTTACAATACATTTGGGTGAATATAAAAGGTCGTAAAAAAATTTTGAAATACAGGTGATGAATCCGCTAAATATCGTCTTAAGTCATTTCTATTAAACTAATCATACTTTTTATATTTTTAACGTTAAGTTCACATTATTTTACATCTAAAACACGTCTTTACAATACATTTGGGTGAATATAAAAGGTCGTAAAAAAATTTTGAAATACAGGTGATGAATCCGCTAAATATCGTCTTAAGTCATTTCTATTAAACTAATCATAATTTTTATATTTTTAACGTTAAGTTCAGATTATTTTACATCTAAAACACGTATTTACAATACATTTGGGTAAATACAAAAAATAGAAAAAAAATTAGGGAAAAAATTTGGTAAAAAATTGTGATAATTTCGCTAAATATCGATTAAAGTCATTTGTATTGAACTAATCATACTTTTTATATTTTTATCGTTAAGTTCACATTATTTTACATCTAAAACACGTCTTTACAATACATTTGGGTGAATATAAAAGGTCGTAAAAAAATTTTGAAATACAGGTGATGAATCCGCTAAATATCGTCTTAAGTCATTTCTATTAAACTAATCATACTTTTTATATTTTTAACGTTAATTTCACATTATTTTACATCTAAAATACGTATTTACAATACATTTGGGTGAATACAAAAAATAGAAAAAAAATTTGGGAAAAAATTGGGTAAAAAATGGTGATAATTCCGCTAAATATCGTTTAAAGTCATTTGTATTGAACTAATCATACTTTTTATATTTTTATCGTTAAGTTCACATTATTTTACATCTAAAACACGTCTTTACAATACATTTGGGTGAATATAAAAGGTCGTAAAAAAATTTTGAAATACAGGTGATGAATCCGCTAAATATCGTCTTAAGTCATTTCTATTAAACTAATCATACTTTTTATATTTTTAACGTTAAGTTCACATTATTTTACATCTAAAACACGTCTTTACAATACATTTGGGTGAATATAAAAGGTCGTAAAAAAATTTTGAAATACAGGTGATGAATCCGCTAAATATCGTCTTAAGTCATTTCTATTAAACTAATCATACTTTTTATATTTTTAACGTTAAGTTCACATTATTTTACATC
The DNA here is from genome assembly GCF_037042655.1 of Diuraphis noxia. Lineage (NCBI taxonomy): Eukaryota > Metazoa > Arthropoda > Insecta > Hemiptera > Aphididae > Diuraphis > Diuraphis noxia. The sequence continues at coordinate 51,576,644 of NW_028301715.1, forward strand.
TAAAACACGTATTTAAAATACATTTGGGTAAATACAAAAAATAGAAAAAAAATTTGGGAAAAAATTTGGTAAAAAATTGTGATAATTTCGCTAAATATCGATTAAAGTCATTTGTATTGAACTAATCATACTTTTTATATTTTTATCGTTAAGTTCACATTATTTTACATCTAAAACACGTCTTTACAATACATTTGGGTGAATATAAAAGGTCGTAAAAAAATTTTGAAATACAGGTGATGAATCCGCTAAATATCGTCTTAAGTCATTTCTATTAAACTAATCATACTTTTTATATTTTTAACGTTAAGTTCACATTATTTTACATCTAAAACACGTATTTACAATACATTTGGGTGAATACAAAAAATAGAAAAAAAATTTGGGAAAAAATTGGGTAAAAAATGGTGATAATTCCGCTAAATATCGTTTAAAGTCATTTGTATTGAACTAATCATACTTTTTATATTTTTATCGTTAAGTTCACATTATTTTACATCTAAAACACGTCTTTACAATACATTTGGGTGAATATAAAAGGTCGTAAAAAAATTTTGAAATACAGGTGATGAATCCGCTAAATATCGTCTTTAGTCATTTCCATTAAACTAATCATACTTTTTATATTTTTAACGTTAAGTTCACATTATTTTACATCTAAAACACGTATTTACAATACATTTGGGTGAATACAAAAAATAGAAAAAAAATTTGGGAAAAAATTGGGTAAAAAATGGTGATAATTCCGCTAAATATCGTTTAAAGTCATTTGTATTGAACTAATCATACTTTTTATATTTTTATCGTTAAGTTCACATTATTTTACATCTAAAACACGTCTTTACAATACATTTGGGTGAATATAAAAGGTCGTAAAAAAATTTTGAAATACAGGTGATGAATCCGCTAAATATCGTCTTAAGTCATTTCTATTAAACTAATCATACTTTTTATATTTTTAACGTTAAGTTCACATTATTTTACATCTAAAACACGTCTTTACAATACATTTGGGTGAATATAAAAGGTCGTAAAAAAATTTTGAAATACAGGTGATGAATCCGCTAAATATCGTCTTAAGTCATTTCTATTAAACTAATCATACTTTTTATATTTTTAACGTTAATTTCACATTATTTTACATCTAAAATACGTATTTACAATACATTTGGGTGAATACAAAAAATAGAAAAAAAATTTGGGAAATAATTGGGTAAAAAATGGTGATAATTCCGCTAAATATCGTTTAAAGTCATTTGTATTGAACTAATCATACTTTTTATATTTTTATCGTTAAGTTCACATTATTTTACATCTAAAACACGTCTTTACAATACATTTGGGTGAATATAAAAGGTCGTAAAAAAATTTTGAAATACAGGTGATGAATCCGCTAAATATCGTCTTAAGTCATTTCTATTAAACTAATCATACTTTTTATATTTTTAACGTTAAGTTCACATTATTTTACATCTAAAACACGTCTTTACAATACATTTGGGTGAATATAAAAGGTCGTAAAAAAATTTTGAAATACAGGTGATGAATCCGCTAAATATCGTCTTAAGTCATTTCTATTAAACTAATCATACTTTTTATATTTTTAACGTTAAGTTCACATTATTTTACATCTAAAACACGTATTTAAAATACATTTGGGTAAATACAAAAAATAGAAAAAAAATTAGGGAAAAAATTTGGTAAAAAATTGTGATAATTTCGCTAAATATCGATTAAAGTCATTTGTATTGAACTAATCATACTTTTTATATTTTTATCGTTAAGTTCACATTATTTTACATCTAAAACACGTCTTTACAATACATTTGGGTGAATATAAAAGGTCGTAAAAAAATTTTGAAATACAGGTGATGAATCCGCTAAATATCGTCTTAAGTCATTTCTATTAAACTAATCATACTTTTTATATTTTTAACGTTAAGTTCACATTATTTTACATCTAAAACACGTATTTACAATACATTTGGGTGAATACAAAAAATAGAAAAAAAATTTGGGAAAAAATTGGGTAAAAAATGGTGATAATTCCGCTAAATATCGTTTAAAGTCATTTGTATTGAACTAATCATACTTTTTATATTTTTATCGTTAAGTTCACATTATTTTACATCTAAAACACGTCTTTACAATACATTTGGGTGAATATAAAAGGTCGTAAAAAAATTTTGAAATACAGGTGATGAATCCGCTAAATATCGTCTTTAGTCATTTCCATTAAACTAATCATACTTTTTATATTTTTAACGTTAAGTTCACATTATTTTACATCTAAAACACGTATTTACAATACATTTGGGTGAATACAAAAAATAGAAAAAAAATTTGGGAAAAAATTGGGTAAAAAATGGTGATAATTCCGCTAAATATCGTTTAAAGTCATTTGTATTGAACTAATCATACTTTTTATATTTTTATCGTTAAGTTCACATTATTTTACATCTAAAACACGTCTTTACAATACATTTGGGTGAATATAAAAGGTCGTAAAAAAATTTTGAAATACAGGTGATGAATCCGCTAAATATCGTCTTAAGTCATTTCTATTAAACTAATCATACTTTTTATATTTTTAACGTTAAGTTCACATTATTTTACATCTAAAACACGTCTTTACAATACATTTGGGTGAATATAAAAGGTCGTAAAAAAATTTTGAAATACAGGTGATGAATCCGCTAAATATCGTCTTAAGTCATTTCTATTAAACTAATCATACTTTTTATATTTTTAACGTTAAGTTCACATAATTTTACATCTAAAACACGTATTTACAATACATTTGGGTAAATACAAAAAATAGAAAAAAAATTAGGGAAAAAATTTGGTAAAAAATTGTGATAATTTCGATAAATATCGATTAAAGTCATTTGTATTGAACTAATCATACTTTTTATATTTTTATCGTTAAGTTCACATTATTTTACATCTAAAACACGTCTTTACAATACATTTGGGTGAATATAAAAGGTCGTAAAAAAATTTTGAAATACAGGTGATGAATCCGCTAAATATCGTCTTAAGTCATTTCTATTAAACTAATCATACTTTTTATATTTTTAACGTTAAGTTCACATTATTTTACATCTAAAACACGTATTTACAATACATTTGGGTGAATACAAAACATAGAAAAAAAATTTGGGAAAAAAATGGTGATAATTCCGCTAAATATCGTTTAAAGTCATTTGTATTGAACTAATCATACTTTTTATATTTTTATCGTTAAGTTCACATTATTTTACATCTAAAACACGTATTTACAATACATTTGGGTGAATACAAAAAATAGAAAAAAAATTTTGGAAAAAATGGGGTAAAAAATGGTGATAATTCCGCTAAATATCGTTTAAAGTCATTTCTATTAAACTAATCATACTTTTTATATTTTTATCGTTAAGTTCACATAAATTTACATCTAAAACACGTCTTTACAATACATTTGGGTGAATATAAAAGGTCGTAAAAAAATTTTGAAATACAGGTGATGAATCCGCTAAATATCGTCTTAAGTCATTTCTATTAAACTAATCATACTTTTTATATTTTTAACGTTAAGTTCACATTATTTTACATCTAAAACACGTATTTACAATACATTTGGGTGAATACAAAAAATAGAAAAAAAATTAGGGAAAAAATTTGGTAAAAAATGGTGATAATTTCGCTAAATATCGATTAAAGTCATTTGTATTGAACTAATCATACTTTTTATATTTTTATCGTTAAGTTCACTTTATTTTACATCAATAACACGTCTTTACAATACATTTGGGTGAATATAAAAGGTCGTAAAAAAATTTTGAAATACAGGTGATGAATCCGCTAAATATCGTCTTAAGTCATTTCTATTAAACTAATCATACTTTTTATATTTTTAACGTTAAGTTCACATTATTTTACATCTAAAACACGTATTTACAATACATTTGGGTGAATACAAAAAATAGAAAAAAAATTTGGGAAAAAAATGGTGATAATTCCGCTAAATATCGTTTAAAGTCATTTGTATTGAACTAATCATACTTTTTATATTTTTATCCTTAAGTTCACTTTATTTTACATCAATAACACGTCTTTACAATACATTTGGGTGAATATAAAAGGTCGTAAAAAAATTTTTAAATACAGGTGATGAATCCGCTAAATATCGTCTTAAGTCATTTCTATTAAACTAATCATACTTTTTATATTTTTATCGTTAAGTTCACATTATTTTACATCTAAAACACGTATTTACAATACATTTGGGTGAATACAAAAAATAGAAAAAAAATTTGGGAAAAAAATGGTGATAATTCCGCTAAATATCGTTTAAAGTCATTTGTATAGAACTAATCATACTTTTTATATTTTTATCGTTAAGTTCACATTATTTTACATCTAAAACACGTCTTTACAATACATTTGGGTGAATATAAAAGGTCGTAAAAAAATTTTGAAATACAGGTGATGAATCCGCTAAATATCGTCTTTAGTCATTTCTATTACACTAATCATACTTTTTATATTTTTATCGTTAAGTTCACATTATTTTACATCTAAAACACGTATTTACAATACATTTGGGTGAATACAAAAAATAGAAAAAAAATTAGGGAAGAAATTTGGTAAAAAATGGTGATAATTTCGTTAAATATCGATTAAAGTCATTTGTATTGAACTAATCATACTTTTTATATTTTTATCGTTAAGTTCACTTTATTTTACATCAATAACACGTCTTTACAATACATTTGGGTGAATATAAAAGGTCGTAAAAAAATTTTGAAATACAGGTGATGAATCCGCTAAATATCGTCTTAAGTCATTTCTATTAAACTAATCATACTTTTTATATTTTTAACGTTAAGTTCACATTATTTTACATCTAAAACACGTATTTACAATACATTTGGGTGAATACAAAAAATAGAAAAAAAATTTGGGAAAAAATTGGGTAAAAAATGGTGATAATTCCGCTAAATATCGATTAAAGTCATTTGTATTGAACTAATCATACTTTTTATATTTTTATCGTTAAGTTCACATTATTTTACATCTAAAACACGTCTTTACAATACATTTGGGTGAATATAAAAGGTCGTAAAAAAATTTTGAAATACAGGTGATGAATCCGCTAAATATCGTCTTAAGTCATTTCTATTAAACTAATCATACTTTTTATATTTTTAACGTTAAGTTCACATTATTTTACATCTAAAACACGTCTTTACAATACATTTGGGTGAATATAAAAGGTCGTAAAAAAATTTTGAAATACAGGTGATGAATCCGCTAAATATCGTCTTAAGTCATTTCTATTAAACTAATCATACTTTTTATATTTTTAACGTCAAGTTCACATTATTTTACATCTAAAACACGTATTTACAATACATTTGGGTAAATACAAAAAATAGAAAAAAAATTAGGGAAAAAATTTGGTAAAAAATGGTGATAATTTCGCTAAATATCGATTAAAGTCATTTGTATTGAACTAATCATACTTTTTATATTTTTATCGTTAAGTTCACATTATTTTACATCTAAAACACGTCTTTACAATACATTTGGGTGAATATAAAAGGTCGTAAAAAAATTTTGAAATACAGGTGATGAATCCGCTAAATATCGTCTTAAGTCATTTCTATTAAACTAATCATACTTTTTATATTTTTAACGTTAAGTTCACATTATTTTACATCTAACACACGTATTTACAATACATTTGGGTGAATACAAAAAATAGAAAAAAAATTTGGGAAAAAATTGGGTAAAAAATGGTGATAATTCCGCTAAATATCGTTTAAAGTCATTTGTATTGAACTAATCATACTTTTTATATTTTTATCGTTAAGTTCACATTATTTTACATCTAAAACACGTCTTTACAATACATTTGGGTGGATATAAAAGTTCGTAAAAAAATTTTGAAATACAGGTGATGAATCCGCTAAATATCGTCTTTAGTCATTTCCATTAAACTAATCATACTTTTTATATTTTTAACGTTAAGTTCACATTATTTTACATCTAAAACACGTATTTACAATACATTTGGGTGAATACAAAAAATAGAAAAAAAATTTGGGAAAAAAATGGTGATAATTCCGCTAAATATCGTTTAAAGTCATTTGTATAGAACTAATCATACTTTTTATATTTTTATCGTTAAGTTCACATTATTTTACATCTAAAACACGTCTTTACAATACATTTGGGTGAATATAAAAGGTCGTAAAAAAATTTTGAAATACAGGTGATGAATCCGCTAAATATCGTCTTAAGTCATTTCTATTACACTAATCATACTTTTTATATTTTTATCGTTAAGTTCACATAAATTTACATCTAAAACACGTCTTTACAATACATTTGGGTGAATATAAAAGGTCGTAAAAAAATTTTGAAATACAGGTGATGAATCCGCTAAATATCGTCTTAAGTCATTTCTATTAAAAACTAATCATACTTTTTATATTTTTAACGTTAAGTTCACATTATTTTACATCTAAAACACGTATTTACAATACATTTGGGTGAATACAAAAAATAGAAAAAAAATTTGGGAAAAAAATGGTGATAATTCCGCTAAATATCGTTTAAAGTCATTTGTATTGAACTAATCATACTTTTTATATTTTTATCGTTAAGTTCACATTATTTTACATCTAAAACACGTATTTACAATACATTTGGGTGAATACAAAAAATAGAAAAAAAATTTGGGAAAAAATTGGGTAAAAAATGGTGATAATTCCGCTAAATATCGTTTAAAGTCATTTGTATTGAACTAATCATACTTTTTATATTTTTATCGTTAAGTTCACATTATTTTACATCTAAAACACGTCTTTACAATACATTTGGGTGAATATAAAAGGTCGTAAAAAAATTTTGAAATACAGGTGATGAATCCGCTAAATATCGTCTTAAGTCATTTCTATTAAACTAATCATACTTTTTATATTTTTAACGTTAAGTTCAGATTATTTTACATCTAAAACACGTATTTACAATACATTTGGGTAAATACAAAAAATAGAAAAAAAATTAGGGAAAAAATTTGGTAAAAAATTGTGATAATTTCGCTAAATATCGATTAAAGTCATGTGTATTGAACTAATCATACTTTTTATATTTTTATCGTTAAGTTCACATTATTTTACATCTAAAACACGTCTTTACAATACATTTGGGTGAATATAAAAGGTCGTAAAAAAATTTTGAAATACAGGTGATGAATCCGCTAAATATCGTCTTAAGTCATTTCTATTAAACTAATCATACTTTTTATATTTTTAACGTTAAGTTCACATTATTTTACATCTAAAACACGTCTTTACAATACATTTGGGTGAATATAAAAGGTCGTAAAAAAATTTTGAAATACAGGTGATGAATCCGCTAAATATCGTCTTAAGTCATTTCTATTAAACTAATCATATTTTTTATATTTTTAACGTTAAGGTCACATTATTTTACATCTAAAACACGTATTTACAATACATTTGGGTGAATACAAAAAATAGAAAAAAAATTTGGGAAAAAAATGGTGATAATTCCGCTAAATATCGTTTAAAGTCATTTGTATTGAACTAATCATACTTTTTATATTTTTAACGTTAAGTTCACATTATTTTACATCTAAAACACGTATTTACAATACATTTGGGTGAATACAAAAAATAGAAAAAAAATTTGGGAAAAAATTGGGTAAAAAATGGTGATAATTCCGCTAAATATCGTTTAAAGTCATTTGTATTGAACTAATCATACTTTTTATATTTTTATCGTTAAGTTCACATTATTTTACATCTAAAACACGTCTTTACAATACATTTGGGTGAATATAAAAGGTCGTAAAAAAATTTTGAAATACAGGTGATGAATCCGCTAAATATCGTCTTAAGTCATTTCTATTAAACTAATCATACTTTTTATATTTTTAACGTTAAGTTCACATTATTTTACATCTAAAACACGTATTTACAATACATTTGGGTGAATACAAAAAATAGAAAAAAAATTTGGGAAAAAATTGGGTAAAAAATGGTGATAATTCCGCTAAATATCGTTTAAAGTCATTTGTATTGAACTAATCATACTTTTTATATTTTTATCGTTAAGTTCACATTATTTTACATCTAAAACACGTCTTTACAATACATTTGGGTGAATATAAAAGGTCGTAAAAAAATTTTGAAATACAGGTGATGAATCCGCTAAATATCGTCTTAAGTCATTTCTATTAAACTAATCATACTTTTTATATTTTTAACGTCAAGTTCACATTATTTTACATCTAAAACACGTATTTACAATACATTTGGGTAAATACAAAAAATAGAAAAAAAATTAGGGAAAAAATTTGGTAAAAAATGGTGATAATTTCGCTAAATATCGATTAAAGTCATTTGTATTGAACTAATCATACTTTTTATATTTTTATCGTTAAGTTCACATTATTTTACATCTAAAACACGTCTTTACAATACATTTGGGTGAATATAAAAGGTCGTAAAAAAATTTTGAAATACAGGTGATGAATCCGCTAAATATCGTCTTAAGTCATTTCTATTAAACTAATCATACTTTTTATATTTTTAACGTTAAGTTCAGATTATTTTACATCTAAAACACGTATTTACAATACATTTGGGTAAATACAAAAAATAGAAAAAAAATTAGGGAAAAAATTTGGTAAAAAATTGTGATAATTTCGCTAAATATCGATTAAAGTCATGTGTATTGAACTAATCATACTTTTTATATTTTTATCGTTAAGTTCACATTATTTTACATCTAAAACACGTCTTTACAATACATTTGGGTGAATATAAAAGGTCGTAAAAAAATTTTGAAATACAGGTGATGAATCCGCTAAATATCGTCTTAAGTCATTTCTATTAAACTAATCATACTTTTTATATTTTTAACGTTAAGTTCACATTATTTTACATCTAAAACACGTCTTTACAATACATTTGGGTGAATATAAAAGGTCGTAAAAAAATTTTGAAATACAGGTGATGAATCCGCTAAATGTCGTCTTAAGTCATTTCTATTAAACTAATCATACTTTTTATATTTTTAACGTTAAGTTCACATTATTTTACATCTAAAACACGTATTTACAATACATTTGGGTGAATACAAAAAATAGAAAAAAAATTTGGGAAAAAATTGGGTAAAAAATGGTGATAATTCCGCTAAATATCGTTTAAAGTCATTTGTATTGAACTAATCATACTTTTTATATTTTTATCGTTAAGTTCACATTATTTTACATCTAAAACACGTCTTTACAATACATTTGGGTGAATATAAAAGGTCGTAAAAAAATTTTGAAATACAGGTGATGAATCCGCTAAATATCGTCTTAAGTCATTTCTATTAAACTAATCATACTTTTTATATTTTTAACGTCAAGTTCACATTATTTTACATCTAAAACACGTATTTACAATACATTTGGGTAAATACAAAAAATAGAAAAAAAATTAGGGAAAAAATTTGGTAAAAAATGGTGATAATTTCGCTAAATATCGATTAAAGTCATTTGTATTGAACTAATCATACTTTTTATATTTTTATCGTTAAGTTCACATTATTTTACATCTAAAACACGTCTTTACAATACATTTGGGTGAATATAAAAGGTCGTAAAAAAATTTTGAAATACAGGTGATGAATCCGCTAAATATCGTCTTAAGTCATTTCTATTAAACTAATCATACTTTTTATATTTTTAACGTTAAGTTCAGATTATTTTACATCTAAAACACGTATTTACAATACATTTGGGTAAATACAAAAAATAGAAAAAAAATTAGGGAAAAAATTTGGTAAAAAATTGTGATAATTTCGCTAAATATCGATTAAAGTCATGTGTATTGAACTAATCATACTTTTTATATTTTTATCGTTAAGTTCACATTATTTTACATCTAAAACACGTCTTTACAATACATTTGGGTGAATATAAAAGGTCGTAAAAAAATTTTGAAATACAGGTGATGAATCCGCTAAATATCGTCTTAAGTCATTTCTATTAAACTAATCATACTTTTTATATTTTTAACGTTAAGTTCACATTATTTTACATCTAAAACACGTCTTTACAATACATTTGGGTGAATATAAAAGGTCGTAAAAAAATTTTGAAATACAGGTGATGAATCCGCTAAATATCGTCTTAAGTCATTTCTATTAAACTAATCATACTTTTTATATTTTTAACGTTAAGTTCACATTATTTTACATCTAAAACACGTATTTACAATACATTTGGGTGAATACAAAAAATAGAAAAAAAATTTGGGAAAAAATTGGGTAAAAAATGGTGATAATTCCGCTAAATATCGTTTAAAGTCATTTGTATTGAACTAATCATACTTTTTATATTTTTATCGTTAAGTTCACATTATTTTACATCTAAAACACGTCTTTACAATACATTTGGGTGAATATAAAAGGTCGTAAAAAAATTTTGAAATACAGGTGATGAATCCGCTAAATATCGTCTTAAGTCATTTCTATTAAACTAATCATACTTTTTATATTTTTAACGTTAAGTTCACATTATTTTACATCTAAAACACGTCTTTACAATACATTTGGGTGAATATAAAAGGTCGTAAAAAAATTTTGAAATACAGGTGATGAATCCGCTAAATATCGTCTTAAGTCATTTCTATTAAACTAATCATATTTTTTATATTTTTAACGTTAAGGTCACATTATTTTACATCTAAAACACGTATTTACAATACATTTGGGTGAATACAAAAAATAGAAAAAAAATTTGGGAAAAAAATGGTGATAATTCCGCTAAATATCGTTTAAAGTCATTTGTATTGAACTAATCATACTTTTTATATTTTTAACGTTAAGTTCACATTATTTTACATCTAAAACACGTATTTACAATACATTTGGGTGAATACAAAAAATAGAAAAAAAATTTGGGAAAAAATTGGGTAAAAAATGGTGATAATTCCGCTAAATATCGTTTAAAGTCATTTGTATTGAACTAATCATACTTTTTATATTTTTATCGTTAAGTTCACATTATTTTACATCTAAAACACGTCTTTACAATACATTTGGGTGAATATAAAAGGTCGTAAAAAAATTTTGAAATACAGGTGATGAATCCGCTAAATATCGTCTTTAGTCATTTCCATTAAACTAATCATAGTTTTTATATTTTTAACGTTAAGTTCACATTATTTTACATCTAAAACACGTATTTACAATACATTTGGGTGAATACAAAAAATAGAAAAAAAATTTGGGAAAAAATTGGGTAAAAAATGGTGATAATTCCGCTAAATATCGTTTAAAGTCATTTGTATTGAACTAATCATACTTTTTATATTTTTATCGTTAAGTTCACATTATTTTACATCTAAAACACGTATTTACAATACATTTGGGTAAATACAAAAAATAGAAAAAAAATTAGGGAAAAAATTTGGTAAAAAATTGTGATAATTTCGCTAAATATCGATTAAAGTCATTTGTATTGAACTAATCATACTTTTTATATTTTTATCGTTAAGTTCACATTATTTTACATCTAAAACACGTCTTTACAATACATTTGGGTGAATATAAAAGGTCGTAAAAAAATTTTGAAATACAGGTGATGAATCCGCTAAATATCGTCTTAAGTCATTTGTATTGAACTAATCATACTTTTTATATTTTTATCGTTAAGTTCACATTATTTTACATCTAAAACACGTATTTACAATACATTTGGGTGAATACAAAAAATAGAAAAAAAATTTGGGTAAAAAATGGTGATAATTCCGCTAAATATCGTTTAAAGTCATTTGTATTGAACTAATCATACTTTTTATATTTTTATCGTTAAGTTCACATTATTTTACATCTAAAACACGTCTTTACAATACATTTGGGTGAATATAAAAGGTCGTAAAAAAATTTTGAAATACAGGTGATGAATCCGCTAAATATCGTCTTAAGTCATTTCTATTAAACTAATCATACTTTTTATATTTTTAACGTCAAGTTCACATTATTTTACATCTAAAACACGTATTTACAATACATTTGGGTAAATACAAAAAATAGAAAAAAAATTAGGGAAAAAATTTGGTAAAAAATGGTGATAATTTCGCTAAATATCGATTAAAGTCATTTGTATTGAACTAATCATACTTTTTATATTTTTATCGTTAAGTTCACATTATTTTACATCTAAAACACGTCTTTACAATACATTTGGGTGAATATAAAAAATAGAAAAAAAATTAGGGAAAAAATTTGGTAAAAAATTGTGATAATTTCGCTAAATATCGATTAAAGTCATGTGTATTGAACTAATCATACTTTTTATATTTTTATCGTTAAGTTCACATTATTTTACATCTAAAACACGTCTTTACAATACATTTGGGTGAATATAAAAGGTCGTAAAAAAATTTTGAAATACAGGTGATGAATCCGCTAAATATCGTCTTAAGTCATTTCTATTAAACTAATCATACTTTTTATATTTTTAACGTTAAGTTCACATTATTTTACATCTAAAACACGTCTTTACAATACATTTGGGTGAATATAAAAGGTCGTAAAAAAATTTTGAAATACAGGTGATGAATCCGCTAAATATCGTCTTAAGTCATTTCTATTAAACTAATCATACTTTTTATATTTTTAACGTTAAGTTCACATTATTTTACATCTAAAACACGTATTTACAATACATTTGGGTGAATACAAAAAATAGAAAAAAAATTTGGGAAAAAATTGGGTAAAAAATGGTGATAATTCCGCTAAATATCGTTTAAAGTCATTTGTATTGAACTAATCATACTTTTTATATTTTTATCGTTAAGTTCACATTATTTTACATCTAAAACACGTCTTTACAATACATTTGGGTGAATATAAAAGGTCGTAAAAAAATTTTGAAATACAGGTGATGAATCCGCTAAATATCGTCTTAAGTCATTTCTATTAAACTAATCATACTTTTTATATTTTTAACGTTAAGTTCACATTATTTTACATCTAAAACACGTCTTTACAATACATTTGGGTGAATATAAAAGGTCGTAAAAAAATTTTGAAATACAGGTGATGAATCCGCTAAATATCGTCTTAAGTCATTTCTATTAAACTAATCATATTTTTTATATTTTTAACGTTAAGGTCACATTATTTTACATCTAAAACACGTATTTACAATACATTTGGGTGAATACAAAAAATAGAAAAAAAATTTGGGAAAAAAATGGTGATAATTCCGCTAAATATCGTTTAAAGTCATTTGTATTGAACTAATCATACTTTTTATATTTTTAACGTTAAGTTCACATTATTTTACATCTAAAACACGTATTTACAATACATTTGGGTGAATACAAAAAATAGAAAAAAAATTTGGGAAAAAATTGGGTAAAAAATGGTGATAATTCCGCTAAATATCGTTTAAAGTCATTTGTATTGAACTAATCATACTTTTTATATTTTTATCGTTAAGTTCACATTATTTTACATCTAAAACACGTCTTTACAATACATTTGGGTGAATATAAAAGGTCGTAAAAAAATTTTGAAATACAGGTGATGAATCCGCTAAATATCGTCTTTAGTCATTTCCATTAAACTAATCATAGTTTTTATATTTTTAACGTTAAGTTCACATTATTTTACATCTAAAACACGTATTTACAATACATTTGGGTGAATACAAAAAATAGAAAAAAAATTTGGGAAAAAATTGGGTAAAAAATGGTGATAATTCCGCTAAATATCGTTTAAAGTCATTTGTATTGAACTAATCATACTTTTTATATTTTTATCGTTAAGTTCACATTATTTTACATCTAAAACACGTATTTACAATACATTTGGGTAAATACAAAAAATAGAAAAAAAATTAGGGAAAAAATTTGGTAAAAAATTGTGATAATTTCGCTAAATATCGATTAAAGTCATTTGTATTGAACTAATCATATTTTTTATATTTTTAACGTTAAGGTCACATTATTTTACATCTAAAACACGTATTTACAATACATTTGGGTGAATACAAAAAATAGAAAAAAAATTTGGGAAAAAATTTGGTAAAAAATTGTGATAATTTCTCTAAATATCGATTAAAGTCATTTGTATTGAACTAATCATACTTTTTATATTTTTATCGTTAAGTTCACATTATTTTACATCTAAAACACGTCTTTACAATACATTTGGGTGAATATAAAAGGTCGTAAAAAAATTTTGAAATACAGGTGATGAATCCGCTAAATATCGTCTTAAGTCATTTCTATTAAACTAATCATACTTTTTATATTTTTAACGTTAAGTTCACATTATTTTACATCTAAAACACGTATTTACAATACATTTGGGTAAATACAAAAAATAGAAAAAAAATTAGGGAAAAAATTTGGTAAAAAATTGTGATAATTTCACTAAATATCGATTAAAGTCATTTGTATTGAACTAATCATACTTTTTATATTTTTATCGTTAAGTTCACATTATTTTACATCTAAAACACGTCTTTACAATACATTTGGGTGAATATAAAAGGTCGTAAAAAAATTTTGAAATACAGGTGATGAATCCGCTAAATATCGTCTTAAGTCATTTCTATTAAACTAATCATACTTTTTATATTTTTAACGTTAAGTTCACATTATTTTACATCTAAAACACGTATTTACAATACATTTGGGTGAATACAAAAAATAGAAAAAAAATTTGGGAAAAAATTGGGTAAAAAATGGTGATAATTCCGCTAAATATCGTTTAAAGTCATTTGTATTGAACTAATCATACTTTTTATCGTTAAGTTCACATTATTTTACATCTAAAACACGTCTTTACAATACATTTGGGTGAATATAAAAGGTCGTAAAAAAATTTGGAAATACAGGTGATGAATCCGCTAAATATCGTCTTAAGTCATTTCTAATAAACTAATCATACTTTTTATATTTTTAACGTTAAGTTCAGATTATTTTACATCTAAAACACGTATTTACAATACATTTGGGTAAATACAAAAAATAGAAAAAAAATTAGGGAAAAAATTTGGTAAAAAATTGTGATAATTTCGCTAAATATCGATTAAAGTCATTTGTATTGAACTAATCATACTTTTTATATTTTTATCGTTAAGTTCACATTATTTTACATCTAAAACACGTCTTTACAATACATTTGGGTGAATATAAAAGGTCGTAAAAAAATTTTGAAATACAGGTGATGAATCCGCTAAATATCGTCTTAAGTCATTTCTATTAAACTAATCATACTTTTTATATTTTTAACGTTAATTTCACATTATTTTACATCTAAAATACGTATTTACAATACATTTGGGTGAATACAAAAAATAGAAAAAAAATTTGGGAAAAAATTGGGTAAAAAATGGTGATAATTCCGCTAAATATCGTTTAAAGTCATTTGTATTGAACTAATCATACTTTTTATATTTTTATCGTTAAGTTCACATTATTTTACATCTAAAACACGTCTTTACAATACATTTGGGTGAATATAAAAGGTCGTAAAAAAATTTTGAAATACAGGTGATGAATCCGCTAAATATCGTCTTAAGTCATTTCTATTAAACTAATCATACTTTTTATATTTTTAACGTTAAGTTCACATTATTTTACATCTAAAACACGTCTTTACAATACATTTGGGTGAATATAAAAGGTCGTAAAAAAATTTTGAAATACAGGTGATGAATCCGCTAAATATCGTCTTAAGTCATTTCTATTAAACTAATCATACTTTTTATATTTTTAACGTTAAGTTCACATTATTTTACATCTAAAACACGTCTTTACAATACATTTGGGTGAATATAAAAGGTCGTAAAAAAATTTTGAAATACAGGTGATGAATCCGCTAAATATCGTCTTAAGTCATTTCTATTAAACTAATCATACTTTTTATATTTTTAACGTTAAGTTCACATTATTTTACATCTAAAACACGTATTTACAATACATTTGGGTAAATACAAAAAATAGAAAAAAAATTAGGGAAAAAATTTGGTAAAAAATTGTGATAATTTCGCTAAATATCGATTAAAGTCATTTGTATTGAACTAATCATACTTTTTATATTTTTATCGTTAAGTTCACATTATTTTACATCTAAAACACGTCTTTACAATACATTTGGGTGAATATAAAAGGTCGTAAAAAAATTTTGAAATACAGGTGATGAATCCGCTAAATATCGTCTTAAGTCATTTCTATTAAACTAATCATACTTTTTATATTTTTAACGTTAATTTCACATTATTTTACATCTAAAATACGTATTTACAATACATTTGGGTGAATACAAAAAATAGAAAAAAAATTTGGGAAAAAATTGGGTAAAAAATGGTGATAATTCCGCTAAATATCGTTTAAAGTCATTTGTATTGAACTAATCATACTTTTTATATTTTTATCGTTAAGTTCACATTATTTTACATCTAAAACACGTCTTTACAATACATTTGGGTGAATATAAAAGGTCGTAAAAAAATTTTGAAATACAGGTGATGAATCCGCTAAATATCGTCTTAAGTCATTTCTATTAAACTAATCATACTTTTTATATTTTTAACGTTAAGTTCACATTATTTTACATCTAAAACACGTCTTTACAATACATTTGGGTGAATATAAAAGGTCGTAAAAAAATTTTGAAATACAGGTGATGAATCCGCTAAATATCGTCTTAAGTCATTTCTATTAAACTAATCATACTTTTTATATTTTTAACGTTAAGTTCACATTATTTTACATCTAAAACACGTCTTTACAATACATTTGGGTGAATATAAAAGGTCGTAAAAAAATTTTGAAATACAGGTGATGAATCCGCTAAATATCGTCTTAAGTCATTTCTATTAAACTAATCATACTTTTTATATTTTTAACGTTAAGTTCACATTATTTTACATCTAAAACACGTATTTACAATACATTTGGGTGAATACAAAAAATAGAAAAAAAATTTGGGAAAAAATTGGGTAAAAAATGGTGATAATTCCGCTAAATATCGTTTAAAGTCATTTGTATTGAACTAATCATACTTTTTATATTTTTATCGTTAAGTTCACATTATTATACATCTAAAACACGTCTTTACAATACATTTGGGTGAATATAAAAGGTCGTAAAAAAATTTTGAAATACAGGTGATGAATCCGCTAAATATCGTCTTTAGTCATTTCCATTAAACTAATCATACTTTTTATATTTTTAACGTTAAGTTCACATTATTTTACATCTAAAACACGTATTTACAATACATTTGGGTGAATACAAAAAATAGAAAAAAAATTTGGGAAAAAATTGGGTAAAAAATGGTGATAATTCCGCTAAATATCGTTTAAAGTCATTTGTATTGAACTAATCATACTTTTTATATTTTTATCGTTAAGTTCACATTATTTTACATCTAAAACACGTCTTTACAATACATTTGGGTGAATATAAAAGGTCGTAAAAAAATTTTGAAATACAGGTGATGAATCCGCTAAATATCGTCTTAAGTCATTTCTATTAAACTAATCATACTTTTTATATTTTTAACGTTAAGTTCACATTATTTTACATCTAAAACACGTCTTTACAATACATTTGGGTGAATATAAAAGGTCGTAAAAAAATTTTGAAATACAGGTGATGAATCCGCTAAATATCGTCTTAAGTCATTTCTATTAAACTAATCATAATTTTTATATTTTTAACGTTAAGTTCAGATTATTTTACATCTAAAACACGTATTTACAATACATTTGGGTAAATACAAAAAATAGAAAAAAAATTAGGGAAAAAATTTGGTAAAAAATTGTGATAATTTCGCTAAATATCGATTAAAGTCATTTGTATTGAACTAATCATACTTTTTATATTTTTATCGTTAAGTTCACATTATTTTACATCTAAAACACGTCTTTACAATACATTTGGGTGAATATAAAAGGTCGTAAAAAAATTTTGAAATACAGGTGATGAATCCGCTAAATATCGTCTTAAGTCATTTCTATTAAACTAATCATACTTTTTATATTTTTAACGTTAAGTTCACATTATTTTACATCTAAAACACGTATTTACAATACATTTGGGTGAATACAAAAAATAGAAAAAAAATTTGGGAAAAAATTGGGTAAAAAATGGTGATAATTCCGCTAAATATCGTTTAAAGTCATTTGTATTGAACTAATCATACTTTTTATATTTTTATCGTTAAGTTCACATTATTTTACATCTAAAACACGTCTTTACAATACATTTGGGTGAATATAAAAGGTCGTAAAAAAATTTTGAAATACAGGTGATGAATCCGCTAAATATCGTCTTTAGTCATTTCCATTAAACTAATCATACTTTTTATATTTTTAACGTTAAGTTCACATTATTTTACATCTAAAACACGTATTTACAATACATTTGGGTGAATACAAAAAATAGAAAAAAAATTTGGGAAAAAATTGGGTAAAAAATGGTGATAATTCCGCTAAATATCGTTTAAAGTCATTTGTATTGAACTAATCATACTTTTTATATTTTTATCGTTAAGTTCACATTATTTTACATCTAAAACACGTCTTTACAATACATTTGGGTGAATATAAAAGGTCGTAAAAAAATTTTGAAATACAGGTGATGAATCCGCTAAATATCGTCTTAAGTCATTTCTATTAAACTAATCATACTTTTTATATTTTTAACGTTAAGTTCACATTATTTTACATCTAAAACACGTATTTACAATACATTTGGGTGAATACAAAAAATAGAAAAAAAATTTGGGAAAAAATTGGGTAAAAAATGGTGATAATTCCGCTAAATATCGTCTTTAGTCATTTCTATTAAACTAATCATACTTTTTATATTTTTAACGTTAAGTTCACATTATTTTACATCTAAAACACGTATTTACAATACATTTGGGTGAATACAAAAAATAGAAAAAAAATTTGGGAAAAAAATGGTGATAATTCCGCTAAATATCGTTTAAAGTCATTTGTATTGAACTAATCATACTTTTTATATTTTTAACGTTAAGTTCACATTATTTTACATCTAAAACACGTATTTACAATACATTTGGGTGAATACAAAAAATAGAAAAAAAATTTGGGAAAAAATTGGGTAAAAAATGGTGATAATTCCGCTAAATATCGTTTAAAGTCATTTGTATTGAACTAATCATACTTTTTATATTTTTATCGTTAAGTTCACATTATTTTACATCTAAAACACGTCTTTACAATACATTTGGGTGAATATAAAAGGTCGTAAAAAAATTTTGAAATACAGGTGATGAATCCGCTAAATATCGTCTTTAGTCATTTCCATTAAACTAATCATACTTTTTATATTTTTAACGTTAAGTTCACATTATTTTACATCTAAAACACGTATTTACAATACATTTGGGTGAATACAAAAAATAGAAAAAAAATTTGGGAAAAAATTGGGTAAAAAATGGTGATAATTCCGCTAAATATCGTTTAAAGTCATTTGTATTGAACTAATCATACTTTTTATATTTTTATCGTTAAGTTCACATTATTTTAAATCTAAAACACGTCTTTACAATACATTTGGGTGAATATAAAAGGTCGTAAAAAAATTTTGAAATACAGGTGATGAATCCGCTAAATATCGTCTTAAGTCATTTCTATTAAACTAATCATACTTTTTATATTTTTAACGTTAAGTTCACATTATTTTACATCTAAAACACGTCTTTACAATACATTTGGGTGAATATAAAAGGTCGTAAAAAAATTTTGAAATACAGGTGATGAATCCGCTAAATATCGTCTTAAGTCATTTCTATTAAACTAATCATACTTTTTATATTTTTAACGTTAGTTTCACATTATTTTACATCTAAAATACGTATTTACAATACATTTGGGTGAATACAAAAAATAGAAAAAAAATTTGGGAAAAAATTGGGTAAAAAATGGTGATAATTCCGCTAAATATCGTTTAAAGTCATTTGTATTGAACTAATCATACTTTTTATATTTTTATCGTTAAGTTCACATTATTTTACATCTAAAACACGTCTTTACAATACATTTGGGTGAATATAAAAGGTCGTAAAAAAATTTTGAAATACAGGTGATGAATCCGCTAAATATCGTCTTAAGTCATTTCTATTAAACTAATCATACTTTTTATATTTTTAACGTTAAGTTCACATTATTTTACATCTAAAACACGTCTTTACAATACATTTGGGTGAATATAAAAGGTCGTAAAAAAATTTTGAAATACAGGTGATGAATCCGCTAAATATCGTCTTAAGTCATTTCTATTAAACTAATCATACTTTTTATATTTTTAACGTTAAGTTCACATTATTTTACATCTAAAACACGTATTTAAAATACATTTGGGTAAATACAAAAAATAGAAAAAAAATTAGGGAAAAAATTTGGTAAAAAATTGTGATAATTTCGCTAAATATCGATTAAAGTCATTTGTATTGAACTAATCATACTTTTTATATTTTTATCGTTAAGTTCACATTATTTTACATCTAAAACACGTCTTTACAATACATTTGGGTGAATATAAAAGGTCTTAAAAAAATTTTGAAATACAGGTGATGAATCCGCTAAATATCGTCTTTAGTCATTTCCATTAAACTAATCATACTTTTTATATTTTTAACGTTAAGTTCACATTATTTTACATCTAAAACACGTATTTACAATACATTTGGGTGAATACAAAAAATAGAAAAAAAATTTGGGAAAAAATTGGGTAAAAAATGGTGATAATTCCGCTAAATATCGTTTAAAGTCATTTGTATTGAACTAATCATACTTTTTATATTTTTATCGTTAAGATCACATTATTTTAAATCTAAAACACGTCTTTACAATACATTTGGGTGAATATAAAAGGTCGTAAAAAAATTTTGAAATACAGGTGATGAATCCGCTAAATATCGTCTTAAGTCTTTTCTATTAAACTAATCATACTTTTTATATTTTTAACGTTAAGTTCACATTATTTTACATCTAAAACACGTCTTTACAATACATTTGGGTGAATATAAAAGGTCGTAAAAAAATTTTGAAATACAGGTGATGAATCCGCTAAATATCGTCTTAAGTCATTTCTATTAAACTAATCATACTTTTTATATTTTTAACGTTAATTTCACATTATTTTACATCTAAAATACGTATTTACAATACATTTGGGTGAATACAAAAAATAGAAAAAAAATTTGGGAAAAAATTGGGTAAAAAATGGTGATAATTCCGCTAAATATCGTTTAAAGTCATTTGTATTGAACTAATCATACTTTTTATATTTTTATCGTTAAGTTCACATTATTTTACATCTAAAACACGTCTTTACAATACATTTGGGTGAATATAAAAGGTCGTAAAAAAATTTTGAAATACAGGTGATGAATCCGCTAAATATCGTCTTAAGTCATTTCTATTAAACTAATCATACTTTTTATATTTTTAACGTTAAGTTCACATTATTTTACATCTAAAACACGTCTTTACAATACATTTGGGTGAATATAAAAGGTCGTAAAAAAATTTTGAAATACAGGTGATGAATCCGCTAAATATCGTCTTAAGTCATTTCTATTAAACTAATCATACTTTTTATATTTTTAACGTTAAGTTCACATTATTTTACATCTAAAACACGTATTTAAAATACATTTGGGTAAATACAAAAAATAGAAAAAAAATTAGGGAAAAAATTTGGTAAAAAATTGTGATAATTTCGCTAAATATCGATTAAAGTCATTTGTATTGAACTAATCATACTTTTTATATTTTTATCGTTAAGTTCACATTATTTTACATCTAAAACACGTCTTTACAATACATTTGGGTGAATATAAAAGGTCGTAAAAAAATTTTGAAATACAGGTGATGAATCCGCTAAATATCGTCTTAAGTCATTTCTATTAAACTAATCATACTTTTTATATTTTTAACGTTAAGTTCACATTATTTTACATCTAAAACACGTATTTACAATACATTTGGGTGAATACAAAAAATAGAAAAAAAATTTGGGAAAAAATTTGGGAAAAAAATGGTGATAATTCCGCTAAATATCGTTTAAAGTCATTTGTATTGAACTAATCATACTTTTTATATTTTTAACGTTAAGTTCACATTATTTTACATCTAAAACACGTATTTACAATACATTTGGGTGAATACAAAAAATAGAAAAAAAATTTGGGAAAAAATTGGGTAAAAAATGGTGATAATTCCGCTAAATATCGTTTAAAGTCATTTGTATTGAACTAATCATACTTTTTATATTTTTATCGTTAAGTTCACATTATTTTACATCTAAAACACGTCTTTACAATACATTTGGGTGAATATAAAAGGTCGTAAAAAAATTTTGAAATACAGGTGATGAATCCGCTAAATATCGTCTTAAGTCATTTCTATTAAACTAATCATACTTTTTATATTTTTAACGTTAAGTTCACATTATTTTACATCTAAAACACGTATTTACAATACATTTGGGTGAATACAAAAAATAGAAAAAAAATTTGGGAAAAAATTGGGTAAAAAATGGTGATAATTCCGCTAAATATCGTTTAAAGTCATTTGTATTGAACTAATCATACTTTTTATATTTTTATCGTTAAGTTCACATTATTTTACATCTAAAACACGTCTTTACAATACATTTGGGTGAATATAAAAGGTCGTAAAAAAATTTTGAAATACAGGTGATGAATCCGCTAAATATCGTCTTTAGTCATTTCCATTAAACTAATCATACTTTTTATATTTTTAACGTTAAGTTCACATTATTTTACATCTAAAACACGTATTTACAATACATTTGGGTGAATACAAAAAATAGAAAAAAAATTTGGGAAAAAATTGGGTAAAAAATGGTGATAATTCCGCTAAATATCGTTTAAAGTCATTTGTATTGAACTAATCATACTTTTTATATTTTTATCGTTAAGTTCACATTATTTTAAATCTAAAACACGTCTTTACAATACATTTGGGTGAATATAAAAGGTCGTAAAAAAATTTTGAAATACAGGTGATGAATCCGCTAAATATCGTCTTAAGTCATTTCTATTAAACTAATCATACTTTTTATATTTTTAACGTTAAGTTCACATTATTTTACATCTAAAACACGTCTTTACAATACATTTGGGTGAATATAAAAGGTCGTAAAAAAATTTTGAAATACAGGTGATGAATCCGCTAAATATCGTCTTAAGTCATTTCTATTAAACTAATCATACTTTTTATATTTTTAACGTTAATTTCACATTATTTTACATCTAAAATACGTATTTACAATACATTTGGGTGAATACAAAAAATAGAAA
The DNA here is from genome assembly GCF_037042655.1 of Diuraphis noxia. Classification (NCBI taxonomy): domain Eukaryota; kingdom Metazoa; phylum Arthropoda; class Insecta; order Hemiptera; family Aphididae; genus Diuraphis; species Diuraphis noxia. The sequence goes on from NW_028301715.1 coordinate 51,600,041, forward strand.
AAAAATTTGGGAAAAAATTGGGTAAAAAATGGTGATAATTCCGCTAAATATCGTTTAAAGTCATTTGTATTGAACTAATCATACTTTTTATATTTTTATCGTTAAGTTCACATTATTTTACATCTAAAACACGTCTTTACAATACATTTGGGTGAATATAAAAGGTCGTAAAAAAATTTTGAAATACAGGTGATGAATCCGCTAAATATCGTCTTAAGTCATTTCTATTAAACTAATCATACTTTTTATATTTTTAACGTTAAGTTCACATTATTTTACATCTAAAACACGTATTTAAAATACATTTGGGTAAATACAAAAAATAGAAAAAAAATTAGGGAAAAAATTTGGTAAAAAATTGTGATAATTTCGCTAAATATCGATTAAAGTCATTTGTATTGAACTAATCATACTTTTTATATTTTTATCGTTAAGTTCACATTATTTTAAATCTAAAACACGTCTTTACAATACATTTGGGTGAATATAAAAGGTCGTAAAAAAATTTTGAAATACAGGTGATGAATCCGCTAAATATCGTCTTAAGTCTTTTCTATTAAACTAATCATACTTTTTATATTTTTAACGTTAAGTTCACATTATTTTACATCTAAAACACGTCTTTACAATACATTTGGGTGAATATAAAAGGTCGTAAAAAAATTTTGAAATACAGGTGATGAATCCGCTAAATATCGTCTTAAGTCATTTCTATTAAACTAATCATACTTTTTATATTTTTAACGTTAATTTCACATTATTTTACATCTAAAATACGTATTTACAATACATTTGGGTGAATACAAAAAATAGAAAAAAAATTTGGGAAAAAATTGGGTAAAAAATGGTGATAATTCCGCTAAATATCGTTTAAAGTCATTTGTATTGAACTAATCATACTTTTTATATTTTTATCGTTAAGTTCACATTATTTTACATCTAAAACACGTCTTTACAATACATTTGGGTGAATATAAAAGGTCGTAAAAAAATTTTGAAATACAGGTGATGAATCCGCTAAATATCGTCTTAAGTCATTTCTATTAAACTAATCATACTTTTTATATTTTTAACGTTAAGTTCACATTATTTTACATCTAAAACACGTCTTTACAATACATTTGGGTGAATATAAAAGGTCGTAAAAAAATTTTGAAATACAGGTGATGAATCCGCTAAATATCGTCTTAAGTCATTTCTATTAAACTAATCATACTTTTTATATTTTTAACGTTAAGTTCACATTATTTTACATCTAAAACACGTATTTAAAATACATTTGGGTAAATACAAAAAATAGAAAAAAAATTAGGGAAAAAATTTGGTAAAAAATTGTGATAATTTCGCTAAATATCGATTAAAGTCATTTGTATTGAACTAATCATACTTTTTATATTTTTATCGTTAAGTTCACATTATTTTACATCTAAAACACGTCTTTACAATACATTTGGGTGAATATAAAAGGTCGTAAAAAAATTTTGAAATACAGGTGATGAATCCGCTAAATATCGTCTTAAGTCATTTCTATTAAACTAATCATACTTTTTATATTTTTAACGTTAAGTTCACATTATTTTACATCTAAAACACGTATTTACAATACATTTGGGTGAATACAAAAAATAGAAAAAAAATTTGGGAAAAAATTTGGGAAAAAAATGGTGATAATTCCGCTAAATATCGTTTAAAGTCATTTGTATTGAACTAATCATACTTTTTATATTTTTAACGTTAAGTTCACATTATTTTACATCTAAAACACGTATTTACAATACATTTGGGTGAATACAAAAAATAGAAAAAAAATTTGGGAAAAAATTGGGTAAAAAATGGTGATAATTCCGCTAAATATCGTTTAAAGTCATTTGTATTGAACTAATCATACTTTTTATATTTTTATCGTTAAGTTCACATTATTTTACATCTAAAACACGTCTTTACAATACATTTGGGTGAATATAAAAGGTCGTAAAAAAATTTTGAAATACAGGTGATGAATCCGCTAAATATCGTCTTAAGTCATTTCTATTAAACTAATCATACTTTTTATATTTTTAACGTTAAGTTCACATTATTTTACATCTAAAACACGTATTTACAATACATTTGGGTGAATACAAAAAATAGAAAAAAAATTTGGGAAAAAATTGGGTAAAAAATGGTGATAATTCCGCTAAATATCGTTTAAAGTCATTTGTATTGAACTAATCATACTTTTTATATTTTTATCGTTAAGTTCACATTATTTTACATCTAAAACACGTCTTTACAATACATTTGGGTGAATATAAAAGGTCGTAAAAAAATTTTGAAATACAGGTGATGAATCCGCTAAATATCGTCTTTAGTCATTTCCATTAAACTAATCATACTTTTTATATTTTTAACGTTAAGTTCACATTATTTTACATCTAAAACACGTATTTACAATACATTTGGGTGAATACAAAAAATAGAAAAAAAATTTGGGAAAAAATTGGGTAAAAAATGGTGATAATTCCGCTAAATATCGTTTAAAGTCATTTGTATTGAACTAATCATACTTTTTATATTTTTATCGTTAAGTTCACATTATTTTAAATCTAAAACACGTCTTTACAATACATTTGGGTGAATATAAAAGGTCGTAAAAAAATTTTGAAATACAGGTGATGAATCCGCTAAATATCGTCTTAAGTCATTTCTATTAAACTAATCATACTTTTTATATTTTTAACGTTAAGTTCACATTATTTTACATCTAAAACACGTCTTTACAATACATTTGGGTGAATATAAAAGGTCGTAAAAAAATTTTGAAATACAGGTGATGAATCCGCTAAATATCGTCTTAAGTCATTTCTATTAAACTAATCATACTTTTTATATTTTTAACGTTAAGTTCACATTATTTTACATCTAAAACACGTATTTAAAATACATTTGGGTAAATACAAAAAATAGAAAAAAAATTAGGGAAAAAATTTGGTAAAAAATTGTGATAATTTCGCTAAATATCGATTAAAGTCATTTGTATTGAACTAATCATACTTTTTATATTTTTATCGTTAAGTTCACATTATTTTACATCTAAAACACGTCTTTACAATACATTTGGGTGAATATAAAAGGTCGTAAAAAAATTTTGAAATACAGGTGATGAATCCGCTAAATATCGTCTTAAGTCATTTCTATTAAACTAATCATACTTTTTATATTTTTAACGTTAAGTTCACATTATTTTACATCTAAAACACGTATTTACAATACATTTGGGTGAATACAAAAAATAGAAAAAAAATTTGGGAAAAAATTTGGGAAAAAAATGGTGATAATTCCGCTAAATATCGTTTAAAGTCATTTGTATTGAACTAATCATACTTTTTATATTTTTAACGTTAAGTTCACATTATTTTACATCTAAAACACGTATTTACAATACATTTGGGTGAATACAAAAAATAGAAAAAAAATTTGGGAAAAAATTGGGTAAAAAATGGTGATAATTCCGCTAAATATCGTTTAAAGTCATTTGTATTGAACTAATCATACTTTTTATATTTTTATCGTTAAGTTCACATTATTTTACATCTAAAACACGTCTTTACAATACATTTGGGTGAATATAAAAGGTCGTAAAAAAATTTTGAAATACAGGTGATGAATCCGCTAAATATCGTCTTAAGTCATTTCTATTAAACTAATCATACTTTTTATATTTTTAACGTTAAGTTCACATTATTTTACATCTAAAACACGTATTTACAATACATTTGGGTGAATACAAAAAATAGAAAAAAAATTTGGGAAAAAATTGGGTAAAAAATGGTGATAATTCCGCTAAATATCGTTTAAAGTCATTTGTATTGAACTAATCATACTTTTTATATTTTTATCGTTAAGTTCACATTATTTTACATCTAAAACACGTCTTTACAATACATTTGGGTGAATATAAAAGGTCGTAAAAAAATTTTGAAATACAGGTGATGAATCCGCTAAATATCGTCTTTAGTCATTTCCATTAAACTAATCATACTTTTTATATTTTTAACGTTAAGTTCACATTATTTTACATCTAAAACACGTATTTACAATACATTTGGGTGAATACAAAAAATAGAAAAAAAATTTGGGAAAAAATTGGGTAAAAAATGGTGATAATTCCGCTAAATATCGTTTAAAGTCATTTGTATTGAACTAATCATACTTTTTATATTTTTATCGTTAAGTTCACATTATTTTAAATCTAAAACACGTCTTTACAATACATTTGGGTGAATATAAAAGGTCGTAAAAAAATTTTGAAATACAGGTGATGAATCCGCTAAATATCGTCTTAAGTCATTTCTATTAAACTAATCATACTTTTTATATTTTTAACGTTAAGTTCACATTATTTTACATCTAAAACACGTCTTTACAATACATTTGGGTGAATATAAAAGGTCGTAAAAAAATTTTGAAATACAGGTGATGAATCCGCTAAATATCGTCTTAAGTCATTTCTATTAAACTAATCATACTTTTTATATTTTAAACGTTAATTTCACATTATTTTACATCTAAAATACGTATTTACAATACATTTGGGTGAATACAAAAAATAGAAAAAAAATTTGGGAAAAAATTGGGTAAAAAATGGTGATAATTCCGCTAAATATCGTTTAAAGTCATTTGTATTGAACTAATCATACTTTTTATATTTTTATCGTTAAGTTCACATTATTTTACATCTAAAACACGTCTTTACAATACATTTGGGTGAATATAAAAGGTCGTAAAAAAATTTTGAAATACAGGTGATGAATCCGCTAAATATCGTCTTAAGTCATTTCTATTAAACTAATCATACTTTTTATATTTTTAACGTTAAGTTCACATTATTTTACATCTAAAACACGTATTTAAAATACATTTGGGTAAATACAAAAAATAGAAAAAAAATTAGGGAAAAAATTTGGTAAAAAATTGTGATAATTTCGCTAAATATCGATTAAAGTCATTTGTATTGAACTAATCATACTTTTTATATTTTTATCGTTAAGTTCACATTATTTTACATCTAAAACACGTATTTACAATACATTTGGGTGAATATAAAAGGTCGTAAAAAAATTTTGAAATACAGGTGATGAATCCGCTAAATATCGTCTTAAGTCATTTCTATTAAACTAATCATACTTTTTATATTTTTAACGTTAAGTTCACATTATTTTACATCTAAAACACGTATTTACAATACATTTGGGTGAATACAAAAAATAGAAAAAAAATTTGGGAAAAAATTGGGTAAAAAATGGTGATAATTCCGCTAAATATCGTTTAAAGTCATTTGTATTGAACTAATCATACTTTTTATATTTTTATCGTTAAGTTCACATTATTTTACATCTAAAACACGTCTTTACAATACATTTGGGTGAATATAAAAGGTCGTAAAAAAATTTTGAAATACAGGTGATGAATCCGCTAAATATCGTCTTTAGTCATTTCCATTAAACTAATCATACTTTTTATATTTTTAACGTTAAGTTCACATTATTTTACATCTAAAACACGTATTTACAATACATTTGGGTGAATACAAAAAATAGAAAAAAAATTTGGGAAAAAATTGGGTAAAAAATGGTGATAATTCCGCTAAATATCGTTTAAAGTCATTTGTATTGAACTAATCATACTTTTTATATTTTTATCGTTAAGTTCACATTATTTTACATCTAAAACACGTCTTTACAATACATTTGGGTGAATATAAAAGGTCGTAAAAAAATTTTGAAATACAGGTGATGAATCCGCTAAATATCGTCTTAAGTCATTTCTATTAAACTAATCATACTTTTTATATTTTTAACGTTAAGTTCACATTATTTTACATCTAAAACACGTATTTACAATACATTTGGGTGAATACAAAACATAGAAAAAAAATTTGGGAAAAAAATGGTGATAATTCCGCTAAATATCGTTTAAAGTCATTTGTATTGAACTAATCATACTTTTTATATTTTTATCGTTAAGTTCACATTATTTTACATCTAAAACACGTATTTACAATACATTTCGGTGAATACAAAAAATAGAAAAAAAATTTTGGAAAAAATTGGGTAAAAAATGGTGATAATTCCGCTAAATATCGTTTAAAGTCATTTCTATTAAACTAATCATACTTTTTATATTTTTATCGTTAAGTTCACATAAATTTACATCTAAAACACGTCTTTACAATACATTTGGGTGAATATAAAAGGTCGTAAAAAAATTTTGAAATACAGGTGATGAATCCGCTAAATATCGTCTTAAGTCATTTCTATTAAAAACTAATCATACTTTTTATATTTTTAACGTTAAGTTCACATAATTTTACATCTAAAACACGTATTTACAATACATTTGGGTAAATACAAAAAATAGAAAAAAAATTAGGGAAAAAATTTGGTAAAAAATTGTGATAATTTCGCTAAATATCGATTAAAGTCATTTGTATTGAACTAATCATACTTTTTATATTTTTATCGTTAAGTTCACATTATTTTACATCTAAAACACGTCTTTACAATACATTTGGGTGAATATAAAAGGTCGTAAAAAAATTTTGAAATACAGGTGATGAATCCGCTAAATATCGTCTTAAGTCATTTCTATTAAACTAATCATACTTTTTATATTTTTAACGTTAAGTTCACATTATTTTACATCTAAAACACGTATTTACAATACATTTGGGTGAATACAAAACATAGAAAAAAAATTTGGGAAAAAAATGGTGATAATTCCGCTAAATATCGTTTAAAGTCATTTGTATTGAACTAATCATACTTTTTATATTTTTATCGTTAAGTTCACATTATTTTACATCTAAAACACGTCTTTACAATACATTTGGGTGAATATAAAAGGTCGTAAAAAAATTTTGAAATACAGGTGATGAATCCGCTAAATATCGTCTTAAGTCATTTCTATTAAACTAATCATACTTTTTATATTTTTAACGTCAAGTTCACATTATTTTACATCTAAAACACGTATTTACAATACATTTGGGTAAATACAAAAAATAGAAAAAAAATTAGGGAAAAAATTTGGTAAAAAATGGTGATAATTTCGCTAAATATCGATTAAAGTCATTTGTATTGAACTAATCATACTTTTTATATTTTTATCGTTAAGTTCACATTATTTTACATCTAAAACACGTCTTTACAATACATTTGGGTGAATATAAAAGGTCGTAAAAAAATTTTGAAATACAGGTGATGAATCCGCTAAATATCGTCTTAAGTCATTTCTATTAAACTAATCATACTTTTTATATTTTTAACGTTAAGTTCACATTATTTTACATCTAAAACACGTATTTACAATACATTTGGGTGAATACAAAAAATAGAAAAAAAATTTGGGAAAAAATTGGGTAAAAAATGGTGATAATTCCGCTAAATATCGTTTAAAGTCATTTGTATTGAACTAATCATACTTTTTATATTTTTATCGTTAAGTTCACATTATTTTACATCTAAAACACGTCTTTACAATACATTTGGGTGAATATAAAAGGTCGTAAAAAAATTTTGAAATACAGGTGATGAATCCGCTAAATATCGTCTTTAGTCATTTCCATTAAACTAATCATACTTTTTATATTTTTAACGTTAAGTTCACATTATTTTACATCTAAAACACGTATTTACAATACATTTGGGTGAATACAAAACATAGAAAAAAAATTTGGGAAAAAAATGGTGATAATTCCGCTAAATATCGTTTAAAGTCATTTGTATTGAACTAATCATACTTTTTATATTTTTATCGTTAAGTTCACATTATTTTACATCTAAAACACGTATTTACAATACATTTCGGTGAATACAAAAAATAGAAAAAAAATTTTGGAAAAAATTGGGTAAAAAATGGTGATAATTCCGCTAAATATCGTTTAAAGTCATTTCTATTAAACTAATCATACTTTTTATATTTTTATCGTTAAGTTCACATAAATTTACATCTAAAACACGTCTTTACAATACATTTGGGTGAATATAAAAGGTCGTAAAAAAATTTTGAAATACAGGTGATGAATCCGCTAAATATCGTCTTAAGTCATTTCTATTAAACTAATCATACTTTTTATATTTTTAACGTTAAGTTCACATAATTTTACATCTAAAACACGTATTTACAATACATTTGGGTAAATACAAAAAATAGAAAAAAAATTAGGGAAAAAATTTGGTAAAAAATTGTGATAATTTCGCTAAATATCGATTAAAGTCATTTGTATTGAACTAATCATACTTTTTATATTTTTATCGTTAAGTTCACATTATTTTACATCTAAAACACGTCTTTACAATACATTTGGGTGAATATAAAAGGTCGTAAAAAAATTTTGAAATACAGGTGATGAATCCGCTAAATATCGTCTTAAGTCATTTCTATTAAACTAATCATACTTTTTATATTTTTAACGTTAAGTTCACATTATTTTACATCTAAAACACGTATTTACAATACATTTGGGTGAATACAAAACATAGAAAAAAAATTTGGGAAAAAAATGGTGATAATTCCGCTAAATATCGTTTAAAGTCATTTGTATTGAACTAATCATACTTTTTATATTTTTACCGTTAAGTTAACATTATTTTACATCTAAAACACGTATTTACAATACATTTGGGTGAATACAAAAAATAGAAAAAAAATTTGGGAAAAAATTGGGTAAAAAATGGTGACAATTCCGCTAAATATCGTTTAAAGTCATTTGTATTGAACTAATCATACTTTTTATATTTTTATCGTTAAGTTCACATTATTTTACATCTAAAACACGTCTTTACAATACATTTGGGTGAATATAAAAGGTCGTAAAAAAATTTTGAAATACAGGTGATGAATCCGCTAAATATCGTCTTAAGTCATTTCTATTAAACTAATCATACTTTTTATATTTTTAACGTTAAGTTCACATTATTTTACATCTAAAACACGTATTTACAATACATTTGGGTGAATACAAAAAATAGAAAAAAAATTTGGGAAAAAATTGGGTAAAAAATGGTGATAATTCCGCTAAATATCGTTTAAAGTCATTTGTATTGAACTAATCATACTTTTTATATTTTTATCGTTAAGTTCACATTATTTTACATCTAAAACACGTCTTTACAATACATTTGGGTGAATATAAAAGGTCGTAAAAAAATTTTGAAATACAGGTGATGAATCCGCTAAATATCGTCTTTAGTCATTTCCATTAAACTAATCATACTTTTTATATTTTTAACGTTAAGTTCACATTATTTTACATCTAAAACACGTATTTACAATACATTTGGGTGAATACAAAACATAGAAAAAAAATTTGGGAAAAAAATGGTGATAATTCCGCTAAATATCGTTTAAAGTCATTTGTATTGAACTAATCATACTTTTTATATTTTTATCGTTAAGTTCACATTATTTTACATCTAAAACACGTATTTACAATACATTTCGGTGAATACAAAAAATAGAAAAAAAATTTTGGAAAAAATTGGGTAAAAAATGGTGATAATTCCGCTAAATATCGTTTAAAGTCATTTCTATTAAACTAATCATACTTTTTATATTTTTATCGTTAAGTTCACATAAATTTACATCTAAAACACGTCTTTACAATACATTTGGGTGAATATAAAAGGTCGTAAAAAAATTTTGAAATACAGGTGATGAATCCGCTAAATATCGTCTTAAGTCATTTCTATTAAACTAATCATACTTTTTATATTTTTAACGTTAAGTTCACATAATTTTACATCTAAAACACGTATTTACAATACATTTGGGTAAATACAAAAAATAGAAAAAAAATTAGGGAAAAAATTTGGTAAAAAATTGTGATAATTTCGCTAAATATCGATTAAAGTCATTTGTATTGAACTAATCATACTTTTTATATTTTTATCGTTAAGTTCACATTATTTTACATCTAAAACACGTCTTTACAATACATTTGGGTGAATATAAAAGGTCGTAAAAAAATTTTGAAATACAGGTGATGAATCCGCTAAATATCGTCTTAAGTCATTTCTATTAAACTAATCATACTTTTTATATTTTTAACGTTAAGTTCACATTATTTTACATCTAAAACACGTATTTACAATACATTTGGGTGAATACAAAACATAGAAAAAAAATTTGGGAAAAAAATGGTGATAATTCCGCTAAATATCGTTTAAAGTCATTTGTATTGAACTAATCATACTTTTTATATTTTTACCGTTAAGTTAACATTATTTTACATCTAAAACACGTATTTACAATACATTTGGGTGAATACAAAAAATAGAAAAAAAATTTGGGAAAAAATTGGGTAAAAAATGGTGACAATTCCGCTAAATATCGTTTAAAGTCATTTGTATTGAACTAATCATACTTTTTATATTTTTATCGTTAAGTTCACATTATTTTACATCTAAAACACGTCTTTACAATACATTTGGGTGAATATAAAAGGTCGTAAAAAAATTTTGAAATACAGGTGATGAATCCGCTAAATATCGTCTTAAGTCATTTCTATTAAACTAATCATACTTTTTATATTTTTAACGTTAAGTTCACATTATTTTACATCTAAAACACGTATTTACAATACATTTGGGTGAATACAAAAAATAGAAAAAAAATTTGGGAAAAAATTGGGTAAAAAATGGTGATAATTCCGCTAAATATCGTTTAAAGTCATTTGTATTGAACTAATCATACTTTTTATATTTTTATCGTTAAGTTCACATTATTTTACATCTAAAACACGTCTTTACAATACATTTGGGTGAATATAAAAGGTCGTAAAAAAATTTTGAAATACAGGTGATGAATCCGCTAAATATCGTCTTTAGTCATTTCCATTAAACTAATCATACTTTTTATATTTTTAACGTTAAGTTCACATTATTTTACATCTAAAACACGTATTTACAATACATTTGGGTGAATACAAAAAATAGAAAAAAAATTTGGGAAAAAATTGGGTAAAAAATGGTGATAATTCCGCTAAATATCGTTTAAAGTCATTTGTATTGAACTAATCATACTTTTTATATTTTTATCGTTAAGTTCACATTATTTTACATCTAAAACACGTCTTTACAATACATTTGGGTGAATATAAAAGGTCGTAAAAAAATTTTGAAATACAGGTGATGAATCCGCTAAATATCGTCTTTAGTCATTTCCATTAAACTAATCATACTTTTTATATTTTTAACGTTAAGTTCACATTATTTTACATCTAAAACACGTATTTACAATACATTTGGGTGAATACAAAAAATAGAAAAAAAATTTGGGAAAAAATTGGGTAAAAAATGGTGATAATTCCGCTAAATATCGTTTAAAGTCATTTGTATTGAACTAATCATACTTTTTATATTTTTATCGTTAAGTTCACATTATTTTAAATCTAAAACACGTCTTTACAATACATTTGGGTGAATATAAAAGGTCGTAAAAAAATTTTGAAATACAGGTGATGAATCCGCTAAATATCGTCTTAAGTCATTTCTATTAAACTAATCATACTTTTTATATTTTTAACGTTAAGTTCACATTATTTTACATCTAAAACACGTCTTTACAATACATTTGGGTGAATATAAAAGGTCGTAAAAAAATTTTGAAATACAGGTGATGAATCCGCTAAATATCGTCTTAAGTCATTTCTATTAAACTAATCATACTTTTTATATTTTTAACGTTAAGTTCACATTATTTTACATCTAAAACACGTATTTAAAATACATTTGGGTAAATACAAAAAATAGAAAAAAAATTAGGGAAAAAATTTGGTAAAAAATTGTGATAATTTCGCTAAATATCGATTAAAGTCATTTGTATTGAACTAATCATACTTTTTATATTTTTATCGTTAAGTTCACATTATTTTACATCTAAAACACGTCTTTACAATACATTTGGGTGAATATAAAAGGTCGTAAAAAAATTTTGAAATACAGGTGATGAATCCGCTAAATATCGTCTTAAGTCATTTCTATTAAACTAATCATACTTTTTATATTTTTAACGTTAAGTTCACATTATTTTACATCTAAAACACGTATTTACAATACATTTGGGTGAATACAAAAAATAGAAAAAAAATTTGGGAAAAAATTGGGTAAAAAATGGTGATAATTCCGCTAAATATCGTTTAAAGTCATTTGTATTGAACTAATCATACTTTTTATATTTTTATCGTTAAGTTCACATTATTTTAAATCTAAAACACGTCTTTACAATACATTTGGGTGAATATAAAAGGTCGTAAAAAAATTTTGAAATACAGGTGATGAATCCGCTAAATATCGTCTTAAGTCATTTCTATTAAACTAATCATACTTTTTATATTTTTAACGTTAAGTTCACATTATTTTACATCTAAAACACGTCTTTACAATACATTTGGGTGAATATAAAAGGTCGTAAAAAAATTTTGAAATACAGGTGATGAATCCGCTAAATATCGTCTTAAGTCATTTCTATTAAACTAATCATACTTTTTATATTTTTAACGTTAATTTCACATTATTTTACATCTAAAATACGTATTTACAATACATTTGGGTGAATACAAAAAATAGAAAAAAAATTTGGGAAAAAATTGGGTAAAAAATGGTGATAATTCCGCTAAATATCGTTTAAAGTCATTTGTATTGAACTAATCATACTTTTTATATTTTTATCGTTAAGTTCACATTATTTTACATCTAAAACACGTCTTTACAATACATTTGGGTGAATATAAAAGGTCGTAAAAAAATTTTGAAATACAGGTGATGAATCCGCTAAATATCGTCTTAAGTCATTTCTATTAAACTAATCATACTTTTTATATTTTTAACGTTAAGTTCACATTATTTTACATCTAAAACACGTATTTAAAATACATTTGGGTAAATACAAAAAATAGAAAAAAAATTAGGGAAAAAATTTGGTAAAAAATTGTGATAATTTCGCTAAATATCGATTAAAGTCATTTGTATTGAACTAATCATACTTTTTATATTTTTATCGTTAAGTTCACATTATTTTACATCTAAAACACGTCTTTACAATACATTTGGGTGAATATAAAAGGTCGTAAAAAAATTTTGAAATACAGGTGATGAATCCGCTAAATATCGTCTTAAGTCATTTCTATTAAACTAATCATACTTTTTATATTTTTAACGTTAAGTTCACATTATTTTACATCTAAAACACGTATTTACAATACATTTGGGTGAATACAAAAAATAGAAAAAAAATTTGGGAAAAAATTGGGTAAAAAATGGTGATAATTCCGCTAAATATCGTTTAAAGTCATTTGTATTGAACTAATCATACTTTTTATATTTTTATCGTTAAGTTCACATTATTTTACATCTAAAACACGTCTTTACAATACATTTGGGTGAATATAAAAGGTCGTAAAAAAATTTTGAAATACAGGTGATGAATCCGCTAAATATCGTCTTTAGTCATTTCCATTAAACTAATCATACTTTTTATATTTTTAACGTTAAGTTCACATTATTTTACATCTAAAACACGTATTTACAATACATTTGGGTGAATACAAAACATAGAAAAAAAATTTGGGAAAAAAATGGTGATAATTCCGCTAAATATCGTTTAAAGTCATTTGTATTGAACTAATCATACTTTTTATATTTTTAACGTTAAGTTAACATTATTTTACATCTAAAACACGTATTTACAATACATTTGGGTGAATACAAAAAATAGAAAAAAAATTTGGGAAAAAATTGGGTAAAAAATGGTGATAATTCCGCTAAATATCGTTTAAAGTCATTTGTATTGAACTAATCATACTTTTTATATTTTTATCGTTAAGTTCACATTATTTTACATCTAAAACACGTCTTTACAATACATTTGGGTGAATATAAAAGGTCGTAAAAAAATTTTGAAATACAGGTGATGAATCCGCTAAATATCGTCTTAAGTCATTTCTATTAAACTAATCATACTTTTTATATTTTTAACGTTAAGTTCACATTATTTTACATCTAAAACACGTATTTACAATACATTTGGGTGAATACAAAAAATAGAAAAAAAATTTGGGAAAAAATTGGGTAAAAAATGGTGATAATTCCGCTAAATATCGTTTAAAGTCATTTGTATTGAACTAATCATACTTTTTATATTTTTATCGTTAAGTTCACATTATTTTACATCTAAAACACGTCTTTACAATACATTTGGGTGAATATAAAAGGTCGTAAAAAAATTTTGAAATACAGGTGATGAATCCGCTAAATATCGTCTTTAGTCATTTCCATTAAACTAATCATACTTTTTATATTTTTAACGTTAAGTTCACATTATTTTACATCTAAAACACGTATTTACAATACATTTGGGTGAATACAAAAAATAGAAAAAAAATTTGGGAAAAAATTGGGTAAAAAATGGTGATAATTCCGCTAAATATCGTTTAAAGTCATTTGTATTGAACTAATCATACTTTTTATATTTTTATCGTTAAGTTCACATTATTTTAAATCTAAAACACGTCTTTACAATACATTTGGGTGAATATAAAAGGTCGTAAAAAAATTTTGAAATACAGGTGATGAATCCGCTAAATATCGTCTTAAGTCATTTCTATTAAACTAATCATACTTTTTATATTTTTAACGTTAAGTTCACATTATTTTACATCTAAAACACGTCTTTACAATACATTTGGGTGAATATAAAAGGTCGTAAAAAAATTTTGAAATACAGGTGATGAATCCGCTAAATATCGTCTTAAGTCATTTCTATTAAACTAATCATACTTTTTATATTTTTAACGTTAATTTCACATTATTTTACATCTAAAATACGTATTTACAATACATTTGGGTGAATACAAAAAATAGAAAAAAAATTTGGGAAAAAATTGGGTAAAAAATGGTGATAATTCCGCTAAATATCGTTTAAAGTCATTTGTATTGAACTAATCATACTTTTTATATTTTTATCGTTAAGTTCACATTATTTTACATCTAAAACACGTCTTTACAATACATTTGGGTGAATATAAAAGGTCGTAAAAAAATTTTGAAATACAGGTGATGAATCCGCTAAATATCGTCTTAAGTCATTTCTATTAAACTAATCATACTTTTTATATTTTTAACGTTAAGTTCACATTATTTTACATCTAAAACACGTATTTAAAATACATTTGGGTAAATACAAAAAATAGAAAAAAAATTAGGGAAAAAATTTGGTAAAAAATTGTGATAATTTCGCTAAATATCGATTAAAGTCATTTGTATTGAACTAATCATACTTTTTATATTTTTATCGTTAAGTTCACATTATTTTACATCTAAAACACGTCTTTACAATACATTTGGGTGAATATAAAAGGTCGTAAAAAAATTTTGAAATACAGGTGATGAATCCGCTAAATATCGTCTTAAGTCATTTCTATTAAACTAATCATACTTTTTATATTTTTAACGTTAAGTTCACATTATTTTACATCTAAAACACGTATTTACAATACATTTGGGTGAATACAAAAAATAGAAAAAAAATTTGGGAAAAAATTGGGTAAAAAATGGTGATAATTCCGCTAAATATCGTTTAAAGTCATTTGTATTGAACTAATCATACTTTTTATATTTTTATCGTTAAGTTCACATTATTTTACATCTAAAACACGTCTTTACAATACATTTGGGTGAATATAAAAGGTCGTAAAAAAACTTTGAAATACAGGTGATGAATCCGCTAAATATCGTCTTTAGTCATTTCCATTAAACTAATCATACTTTTTATATTTTTAACGTTAAGTTCACATTATTTTACATCTAAAACACGTATTTACAATACATTTGGGTGAATACAAAAAATAGAAAAAAAATTTGGGAAAAAATTGGGTAAAAAATGGTGATAATTCCGCTAAATATCGTTTAAAGTCATTTGTATTGAACTAATCATACTTTTTATATTTTTATCGTTAAGTTCACATTATTTTACATCTAAAACACGTCTTTACAATACATTTGGGTGAATATAAAAGGTCGTAAAAAAATTTTGAAATACAGGTGATGAATCCGCTAAATATCGTCTTAAGTCATTTCTATTAAACTAATCATACTTTTTATATTTTTAACGTTAAGTTCACATTATTTTACATCTAAAACACGTCTTTACAATACATTTGGGTGAATATAAAAGGTCGTAAAAAAATTTTGCAATACAGGTGATGAATCCGCTAAATATCGTCTTAAGTCATTTCTATTAAACTAATCATACTTTTTATATTTTTAACGTTAAGTTCACATAATTTTACATCTAAAACACGTATTTACAATACATTTGGGTAAATACAAAAAATAGAAAAAAAATTAGGGAAAAAATTTGGTAAAAAATTGTGATAATTTCGCTAAATATCGATTAAAGTCATTTGTATTGAACTAATCATACTTTTTATATTTTTATCGTTAAGTTCACATTATTTTACATCTAAAACACGTCTTTACAATACATTTGGGTGAATATAAAAGGTCGTAAAAAAATTTTGAAATACAGGTGATGAATCCGCTAAATATCGTCTTAAGTCATTTCTATTAAACTAATCATACTTTTTATATTTTTAACGTTAAGTTCACATTATTTTACATCTAAAACACGTATTTACAATACATTTGGGTGAATACAAAACATAGAAAAAAAATTTGGGAAAAAAATGGTGATAATTCCGCTAAATATCGTTTAAAGTCATTTGTATTGAACTAATCATACTTTTTATATTTTTATCGTTAAGTTCACATTATTTTACATCTAAAACACGTATTTACAATACATTTCGGTGAATACAAAAAATAGAAAAAAAATTTTGGAAAAAATTGGGTAAAAAATGGTGATAATTCCGCTAAATATCGTTTAAAGTCATTTCTATTAAACTAATCATACTTTTTATATTTTTATCGTTAAGTTCACATAAATTTACATCTAAAACACGTCTTTACAATACATTTGGGTGAATATAAAAGGTCGTAAAAAAATTTTGAAATACAGGTGATGAATCCGCTAAATATCGTCTTAAGTCATTTCTATTAAAAACTAATCATACTTTTTATATTTTTAACGTTAAGTTCACATAATTTTACATCTAAAACACGTATTTACAATACATTTGGGTAAATACAAAAAATAGAAAAAAAATTAGGGAAAAAATTTGGTAAAAAATTGTGATAATTTCGCTAAATATCGATTAAAGTCATTTGTATTGAACTAATCATACTTTTTATATTTTTATCGTTAAGTTCACATTATTTTACATCTAAAACACGTCTTTACAATACATTTGGGTGAATATAAAAGGTCGTAAAAAAATTTTGAAATACAGGTGATGAATCCGCTAAATATCGTCTTAAGTCATTTCTATTAAACTAATCATACTTTTTATATTTTTAACGTTAAGTTCACATTATTTTACATCTAAAACACGTATTTACAATACATTTGGGTGAATACAAAAAATAGAAAAAAAATTTGGGAAAAAATTGGGTAAAAAATGGTGATAATTCCGCTAAATATCGTTTAAAGTCATTTGTATTGAACTAATCATACTTTTTATATTTTTATCGTTAAGTTCACATTATTTTACATCTAAAACACGTCTTTACAATACATTTGGGTGAATATAAAAGGTCGTAAAAAAATTTTGAAATACAGGTGATGAATCCGCTAAATATCGTCTTTAGTCATTTCCATTAAACTAATCATACTTTTTATATTTTTAACGTTAAGTTCACATTATTTTACATCTAAAACACGTATTTACAATACATTTGGGTGAATACAAAACATAGAAAAAAAATTTGGGAAAAAAATGGTGATAATTCCGCTAAATATCGTTTAAAGTCATTTGTATTGAACTAATCATACTTTTTATATTTTTATCGTTAAGTTCACATTATTTTACATCTAAAACACGTATTTACAATACATTTCGGTGAATACAAAAAATAGAAAAAAAATTTTGGAAAAAATTGGGTAAAAAATGGTGATAATTCCGCTAAATATCGTTTAAAGTCATTTCTATTAAACTAATCATACTTTTTATATTTTTATCGTTAAGTTCACATAAATTTACATCTAAAACACGTCTTTACAATACATTTGGGTGAATATAAAAGGTCGTAAAAAAATTTTGAAATACAGGTGATGAATCCGCTAAATATCGTCTTAAGTCATTTCTATTAAAAACTAATCATACTTTTTATATTTTTAACGTTAAGTTCACATAATTTTACATCTAAAACACGTATTTACAATACATTTGGGTAAATACAAAAAATAGAAAAAAAATTAGGGAAAAAATTTGGTAAAAAATTGTGATAATTTCGCTAAATATCGATTAAAGTCATTTGTATTGAACTAATCATACTTTTTATATTTTTATCGTTAAGTTCACATTATTTTACATCTAAAACACGTCTTTACAATACATTTGGGTGAATATAAAAGGTCGTAAAAAAATTTTGAAATACAGGTGATGAATCCGCTAAATATCGTCTTAAGTCATTTCTATTAAACTAATCATACTTTTTATATTTTTAACGTTAAGTTCACATTATTTTACATCTAAAACACGTATTTACAATACATTTGGGTGAATACAAAACATAGAAAAAAAATTTGGGAAAAAAATGGTGATAATTCCGCTAAATATCGTTTAAAGTCATTTGTATTGAACTAATCATACTTTTTATATTTTTATCGTTAAGTTCACATTATTTTACATCTAAAACACGTCTTTACAATACATTTGGGTGAATATAAAAGGTCGTAAAAAAATTTTGAAATACAGGTGATGAATCCGCTAAATATCGTCTTAAGTCATTTCTATTAAACTAATCATACTTTTTATATTTTTAACGTCAAGTTCACATTATTTTACATCTAAAACACGTATTTACAATACATTTGGGTAAATACAAAAAATAGAAAAAAAATTAGGGAAAAAATTTGGTAAAAAATGGTGATAATTTCGCTAAATATCGATTAAAGTCATTTGTATTGAACTAATCATACTTTTTATATTTTTATCGTTAAGTTCACATTATTTTACATCTAAAACACGTCTTTACAATACATTTGGGTGAATATAAAAGGTCGTAAAAAAATTTTGAAATACAGGTGATGAATCCGCTAAATATCGTCTTAAGTCATTTCTATTAAACTAATCATACTTTTTATATTTTTAACGTTAAGTTCACATTATTTTACATCTAAAACACGTATTTACAATACATTTGGGTGAATACAAAAAATAGAAAAAAAATTTGGGAAAAAATTGGATAAAAAATGGTGATAATTCCGCTAAATATCGTTTAAAGTCATTTGTATTGAACTAATCATACTTTTTATATTTTTATCGTTAAGTTCACATTATTTTACATCTAAAACACGTCTTTACAATACATTTGGGTGAATATAAAAGGTCGTAAAAAAATTTTGAAATACAGGTGATGAATCCGCTAAATATCGTCTTTAGTCATTTCCATTAAACTAATCATACTTTTTATATTTTTAACGTTAAGTTCACATTATTTTACATCTAAAACACGTATTTACAATACATTTGGGTGAATACAAAAAATAGAAAAAAAATTTGGGAAAAAATTGGGTAAAAAATGGTGATAATTCCGCTAAATATCGTTTAAAGTCATTTGTATTGAACTAATCATACTTTTTATATTTTTATCGTTAAGTTCACATTATTTTACATCTAAAACACGTCTTTACAATACATTTGGGTGAATATAAAAGGTCGTAAAAAAATTTTGAAATACAGGTGATGAATCCGCTAAATATCGTCTTAAGTCATTTCTATTAAACTAATCATACTTTTTATATTTTTAACGTTAAGTTCACATTATTTTACATCTAAAACACGTCTTTACAATACATTTGGGTGAATATAAAAGGTCGTAAAAAAATTTTGAAATACAGGTGATGAATCCGCTAAATATCGTCTTAAGTCATTTCTATTAAACTAATCATACTTTTTATATTTTTAACGTTAATTTCACATTATTTTACATCTAAAATACGTATTTACAATACATTTGGGTGAATACAAAAAATAGAAAAAAAATTTGGGAAAAAATTGGGTAAAAAATGGTGATAATTCCGCTAAATATCGTTTAAAGTCATTTGTATTGAACTAATCATACTTTTTATATTTTTATCGTTAAGTTCACATTATTTTACATCTAAAACACGTCTTTACAATACATTTGGGTGAATATAAAAGGTCGTAAAAAAATTTTGAAATACAGGTGATGAATCCGCTAAATATCGTCTTAAGTCATTTCTATTAAACTAATCATACTTTTTATATTTTTAACGTTAAGTTCACATTATTTTACATCTAAAACACGTATTTAAAATACATTTGGGTAAATACAAAAAATAGAAAAAAAATTAGGGAAAAAATTTGGTAAAAAATTGTGATAATTTCGCTAAATATCGATTAAAGTCATTTGTATTGAACTAATCATACTTTTTATATTTTTATCGTTAAGTTCACATTATTTTACATCTAAAACACGTCTTTACAATACATTTGGGTGAATATAAAAGGTCGTAAAAAAATTTTGAAATACAGGTGATGAATCCGCTAAATATCGTCTTAAGTCATTTCTATTAAACTAATCATACTTTTTATATTTTTAACGTTAAGTTCACATTATTTTACATCTAAAACACGTATTTACAATACATTTGGGTGAATACAAAAAATAGAAAAAAAATTTGGGAAAAAATTGGGTAAAAAATGGTGATAATTCCGCTAAATATCGTTTAAAGTCATTTGTATTGAACTAATCATACTTTTTATATTTTTATCGTTAAGTTCACATTATTTTACATCTAAAACACGTCTTTACAATACATTTGGGTGAATATAAAAGGTCGTAAAAAAATTTTGAAATACAGGTGATGAATCCGCTAAATATCGTCTTTAGTCATTTCCATTAAACTAATCATACTTTTTATATTTTTAACGTTAAGTTCACATTATTTTACATCTAAAACACGTATTTACAATACATTTGGGTGAATACAAAAAATAGAAAAAAAATTTGGGAAAAAATTGGGTAAAAAATGGTGATAATTCCGCTAAATATCGTTTAAAGTCATTTGTATTGAACTAATCATACTTTTTATATTTTTATCGTTAAGTTCACATTATTTTACATCTAAAACACGTCTTTACAATACATTTGGGTGAATATAAAAGGTCGTAAAAAAATTTTGAAATACAGGTGATGAATCCGCTAAATATCGTCTTAAGTCATTTCTATTAAACTAATCATACTTTTTATATTTTTAACGTTAAGTTCACATTATTTTACATCTAAAACACGTCTTTACAATACATTTGGGTGAATATAAAAGGTCGTAAAAAAATTTTGAAATACAGGTGATGAATCCGCTAAATATCGTCTTAAGTCATTTCTATTAAACTAATCATACTTTTTATATTTTTAACGTTAAGTTCACATAATTTTACATCTAAAACACGTATTTACAATACATTTGGGTAAATACAAAAAATAGAAAAAAAATTAGGGAAAAAATTTGGTAAAAAATTGTGATAATTTCGCTAAATATCGATTAAAGTCATTTGTATTGAACTAATCATACTTTTTATATTTTTATCGTTAAGTTCACATTATTTTACATCTAAAACACGTCTTTACAATACATTTGGGTGAATATAAAAGGTCGTAAAAAAATTTTGAAATACAGGTGATGAATCCGCTAAATATCGTCTTAAGTCATTTCTATTAAACTAATCATACTTTTTATATTTTTAACGTTAAGTTCACATTATTTTACATCTAAAACACGTATTTACAATACATTTGGGTGAATACAAAACATAGAAAAAAAATTTGGGAAAAAAATGGTGATAATTCCGCTAAATATCGTTTAAAGTCATTTGTATTGAACTAATCATACTTTTTATATTTTTATCGTTAAGTTCACATTATTTTACATCTAAAACACGTATTTACAATACATTTCGGTGAATACAAAAAATAGAAAAAAAATTTTGGAAAAAATTGGGTAAAAAATGGTGATAATTCCGCTAAATATCGTTTAAAGTCATTTCTATTAAACTAATCATACTTTTTATATTTTTATCGTTAAGTTCACATAAATTTACATCTAAAACACGTCTTTACAATACATTTGGGTGAATATAAAAGGTCGTAAAAAAATTTTGAAATACAGGTGATGAATCCGCTAAATATCGTCTTAAGTCATTTCTATTAAAAACTAATCATACTTTTTATATTTTTAACGTTAAGTTCACATTATTTTACATCTAAAACACGTATTTACAATACATTTGGGTGAATATAATAGGTCGTAAAAAAATTTTGAAATACAGGTGATGAATCCGCTAAATATCGTCTTAAGTCATTTCTATTAAACTAATCATACTTTTTATATTTTTAACGTTAAGTTCACATAATTTTACATCTAAAACACGTATTTACAATACATTTGGGTAAATACAAAAAATAGAAAAAAAATTAGGGAAAAAATTTGGTAAAAAATTGTGATAATTTCGCTAAATATCGATTAAAGTCATTTGTATTGAACTAATCATACTTTTTATATTTTTATCGTTAAGTTCACATTATTTTACATCTAAAACACGTCTTTACAATACATTTGGGTGAATATAAAAGGTCGTAAAAAAATTTTGAAATACAGGTGATGAATCCGCTAAATATCGTCTTAAGTCATTTCTATTAAACTAATCATACTTTTTATATTTTTAACGTTAAGTTCACATTATTTTACATCTAAAACACGTATTTACAATACATTTGGGTGAATACAAAACATAGAAAAAAAATTTGGGAAAAAAATGGTGATAATTCCGCTAAATATCGTTTAAAGTCATTTGTATTGAACTAATCATACTTTTTATATTTTTATCGTTAAGTTCACATTATTTTACATCTAAAACACGTATTTACAATACATTTGGGTGAATACAAAAAATAGAAAAAAAATTTGGGAAAAAATTGGGTAAAAAATGGTGATAATTCCGCTAAATATCGTTTAAAGTCATTTGTATTGAACTAATCATACTTTTTATATTTTTATCGTTAAGTTCACATTATTTTACATCTAAAACACGTCTTTACAATACATTTGGGTGAATATAAAAGGTCGTAAAAAAATTTTGAAATACAGGTGATGAATCCGCTAAATATCGTCTTAAGTCATTTCTATTAAACTAATCATACTTTTTATATTTTTAACGTCAAGTTCACATTATTTTACATCTAAAACACGTATTTACAATACATTTGGGTAAATACAAAAAATAGAAAAAAAATTAGGGAAAAAATTTGGTAAAAAATGGTGATAATTTCGCTAAATATCGATTAAAGTCATTTGTATTGAACTAATCATACTTTTTATATTTTTATCGTTAAGTTCACATTATTTTACATCTAAAACACGTCTTTACAATACATTTGGGTGAATATAAAAGGTCGTAAAAAAATTTTGAAATACAGGTGATGAATCCGCTAAATATCGTCTTAAGTCATTTCTATTAAACTAATCATACTTTTTATATTTTTAACGTCAAGTTCACATTATTTTACATCTAAAACACGTATTTACAATACATTTGGGTGAATACAAAAAATAGAAAAAAAATTTGGGAAAAAATTGGGTAAAAAATGGTGATAATTCCGCTAAATATCGTTTAAAGTCATTTGTATTGAACTAATCATACTTTTTATATTTTTATCGTTAAGTTCACATTATTTTACATCTAAAAGACGTCTTTACAATACATTTGGGTGAATATAAAGGGTCGTAAAAAAATTTTGAAATACAGGTGATGAATCCGCTAAATATCGTCTTAAGTCATTTCTATTAAACTAATCATACTTTTTATATTTTTAACGTTAAGTTCACATTATTTTACATCTAAAACACGTATTTACAATACATTTGGGTGAATACAAAAAATAGAAAAAAAATTTGGGAAAAAATTGGGTAAAAAATGGTGATAATTCCGCTAAATATCGTTTAAAGTCATTTGTATTGAACTAATCATAATTTTATATTTTTATCGTTAAGTTCACATTATTTTACATCTAAAACACGTCTTTACAATACATTTGGGTGAATATAAAAGGTCGTAAAAAAATTTTGAAATACAGGTGATGAATCCGCTAAATATCGTCTTAAGTCATTTCTATTAAACTAATCATACTTTTTATATTTTTAACGTTAAGTTCACATAATTTTACATCTAAAACACGTATTTACAATACATTTGGGTAAATACAAAAAATAGAAAAAAAATTAGGGAAAAAATTTGGTAAAAAATTGTGATAATTTCGCTAAATATCGATTAAAGTCATTTGTATTGAACTAATCATACTTTTTATATTTTTATCGTTAAGTTCACATTATTTTACATCTAAAACACGTCTTTACAATACATTTGGGTGAATATAAAAGGTCGTAAAAAAATTTTGAAATACAGGTGATGAATCCGCTAAATATCGTCTTAAGTCATTTCTATTAAACTAATCATACTTTTTATATTTTTAACGTTAAGTTCACATTATTTTACATCTAAAACACGTATTTACAATACATTTGGGTGAATACAAAACATAGAAAAAAAATTTGGGAAAAAAATGGTGATAATTCCGCTAAATATCGTTTAAAGTCATTTGTATTGAACTAATCATACTTTTTATATTTTTATCGTTAAGTTCACATTATTTTACATCTAAAACACGTATTTACAATACATTTCGGTGAATACAAAAAATAGAAAAAAAATTTTGGAAAAAATTGGGTAAAAAATGGTGATAATTCCGCTAAATATCGTTTAAAGTCATTTCTATTAAACTAATCATACTTTTTATATTTTTATCGTTAAGTTCACATAAATTTACATCTAAAACACGTCTTTACAATACATTTGGGTGAATATAAAAGGTCGTAAAAAAATTTTGAAATACAGGTGATGAATCCGCTAAATATCGTCTTAAGTCATTTCTATTAAAAACTAATCATACTTTTTATATTTTTAACGTTAAGTTCACATTATTTTACATCTAAAACACGTATTTACAATACATTTGGGTGAATATAATAGGTCGTAAAAAAATTTTGAAATACAGGTGATGAATCCGCTAAATATCGTCTTAAGTCATTTCTATTAAACTAATCATACTTTTTATATTTTTAACGTTAAGTTCACATAATTTTACATCTAAAACACGTATTTACAATACATTTGGGTAAATACAAAAAATAGAAAAAAAATTAGGGAAAAAATTTGGTAAAAAATTGTGATAATTTCGCTAAATATCGATTAAAGTCATTTGTATTGAACTAATCATACTTTTTATATTTTTATCGTTAAGTTCACATTATTTTACATCTAAAACACGTCTTTACAATACATTTGGGTGAATATAAAAGGTCGTAAAAAAATTTTGAAATACAGGTGATGAATCCGCTAAATATCGTCTTAAGTCATTTCTATTAAACTAATCATACTTTTTATATTTTTAACGTTAAGTTCACATTATTTTACATCTAAAACACGTATTTACAATACATTTGGGTGAATACAAAACATAGAAAAAAAATTTGGGAAAAAAATGGTGATAATTCCGCTAAATATCGTTTAAAGTCATTTGTATTGAACTAATCATACTTTTTATATTTTTATCGTTAAGTTCACATTATTTTACATCTAAAACACGTATTTACAATACATTTGGGTGAATACAAAAAATAGAAAAAAAATTTGGGAAAAAATTGGGTAAAAAATGGTGATAATTCCGCTAAATATCGTTTAAAGTCATTTGTATTGAACTAATCATACTTTTTATATTTTTATCGTTAAGTTCACATTATTTTACATCTAAAACACGTCTTTACAATACATTTGGGTGAATATAAAAGGTCGTAAAAAAATTTTGAAATACAGGTGATGAATCCGCTAAATATCGTCTTAAGTCATTTCTATTAAACTAATCATACTTTTTATATTTTTAACGTCAAGTTCACATTATTTTACATCTAAAACACGTATTTACAATACATTTGGGTAAATACAAAAAATAGAAAAAAAATTAGGGAAAAAATTTGGTAAAAAATGGTGATAATTTCGCTAAATATCGATTAAAGTCATTTGTATTGAACTAATCATACTTTTTATATTTTTATCGTTAAGTTCACATTATTTTACATCTAAAACACGTCTTTACAATACATTTGGGTGAATATAAAAAATAGAAAAAAAATTTGGGAAAAAATTGGGTAAAAAATGGTGATAATTCCGCTAAATATCGTTTAAAGTCATTTGTATTGAACTAATCATACTTTTTATATTTTTATCGTTAAGTTCACATTATTTTACATCTAAAAGACGTCTTTACAATACATTTGGGTGAATATAAAGGGTCGTAAAAAAATTTTGAAATACAGGTGATGAATCCGCTAAATATCGTCTTAAGTCATTTCTATTAAACTAATCATACTTTTTATATTTTTAACGTTAAGTTCACATTATTTTACATCTAAAACACGTATTTACAATACATTTGGGTGAATACAAAAAATAGAAAAAAAATTTGGGAAAAAATTGGGTAAAAAATGGTGATAATTCCGCTAAATATCGTTTAAAGTCATTTGTATTGAACTAATCATACTTTTTATATTTTTATCGTTAAGTTCACATTATTTTACATCTAAAACACGTCTTTACAATACATTTGGGTGAATATAAAAGGTCGTAAAAAAATTTTGAAATACAGGTGATGAATCCGCTAAATATCGTCTTAAGTCATTTCTATTAAACTAATCATACTTTTTATATTTTTAACGTTAAGTTCACATTATTTTACATCTAAAACACGTCTTTACAATACATTTGGGTGAATATAAAAGGTCGTAAAAAAATTTTGAAATACAGGTGATGAATCCGCTAAATATCGTCTTAAGTCATTTCTATTAAACTAATCATATTTTTTATATTTTTAACGTTAAGGTCACATTATTTTACATCTAAAACACGTCTTTACAATACATTTGGGTGAATATAAAAGGTCTTAAAAAAATTTTGAAATACAGGTGATGAATCCGCTAAATATCGTCTTTAGTCATTTCTATTAAACTAATCATACTTTTTATATTTTTAACGTTAAGTTCACATTATTTTACATCTAAAACACGTATTTACAATACATTTGGGTGAATACAAAAAATAGAAAAAAAATGGTGATAATTCCGCTAAATATCGTTTAAAGTCATTTGTATTGAACTAATCATACTTTTTATATTTTTAACGTTAAGTTCAGATTATTTTACATCTAAAACACGTATTTACAATACATTTGGGTGAATACAAAAAATAGAAAAAAAATTTGGGAAAAAATTGGGTAAAAAATGGTGATAATTCCGCTAAATATCGTTTAAAGTCATTTGTATTGAACTAATCATACTTTTTATATTTTTATCGTTAAGTTCACATTATTTTACATCTAAAACACGTCTTTACAATACATTTGGGTGAATATAAAAGGTCGTAAAAAAATTTTGAAATACAGGTGATGAATCCGCTAAATATCGTCTTTAGTCATTTCCATTAAACTAATCATACTTTTTATATTTTTAACGTTAAGTTCACATAATTTTACATCTAAAACACGTATTTACAATACATTTGGGTGAATACAAAAAATAGAAAAAAAAATTGGGAAAAAATTGGGTAAAAAATGGTGATAATTCCGCTAAATATCGTTTAAAGTCATTTGTATTGAACTAATCATACTTTTTATATTTTTATCGTTAAGTTCACATTATTTTACATCTAAAACACGTCTTTACAATACATTTGGGTGAATATAAAAGGTCGTAAAAAAATTTTGAAATACAGGTGATGAATCCGCTAAATATCGTCTTAAGTCATTTCTATTAAACTAATCATACTTTTTATATTTTTAACGTTAAGTTCACATTATTTTACATCTAAAACACGTCTTTACAATACATTTGGGTGAATATAAAAGGTCGTAAAAAAATTTTGAAATACAGGTGATGAATCCGCTAAATATCGTCTTAAGTCATTTCTATTAAACTAATCATACTTTTTATATTTTTAACGTTAAGTTCACATTATTTTACATCTAAAACACGTATTTACAATACATTTGGGTGAATACAAAAAATAGAAAAAAAATTTGGGAAAAAAATGGTGATAATTCCGCTAAATATCGTTTAAAGTCATTTGTATTGAACTAATCATACTTTTTATATTTTTATCGTTAAGTTCACATTATTTTACATCTAAAAGACGTCTTTACAATACATTTGGGTGAATATAAAGGGTCGTAAAAAAATTTTGAAATACAGGTGATGAATCCGCTAAATATCGTCTTAAGTCATTTCTATTAAACTAATCATACTTTTTATATTTTTAACGTTAAGTTCACATTATTTTACATCTAAAACACGTATTTACAATACATTTGGGTGAATACAAAAAATAGAAAAAAAATTTGGGAAAAAATTGGGTAAAA
This sequence comes from Diuraphis noxia, assembly GCF_037042655.1. Lineage (NCBI taxonomy): Eukaryota > Metazoa > Arthropoda > Insecta > Hemiptera > Aphididae > Diuraphis > Diuraphis noxia. The sequence continues at coordinate 51,628,684 of NW_028301715.1, forward strand.
AATGGTGATAATTCCGCTAAATATCGTTTAAAGTCATTTGTATTGAACTAATCATACTTTTTATATTTTTATCGTTAAGTTCACATTATTTTACATCTAAAACACGTCTTTACAATACATTTGGGTGAATATAAAAGGTCGTAAAAAAATTTTGAAATACAGGTGATGAATCCGCTAAATATCGTCTTAAGTCATTTCTATTAAACTAATCATACTTTTTATATTTTTAACGTTAAGTTCACATTATTTTACATCTAAAACACGTCTTTACAATACATTTGGGTGAATATAAAAGGTCGTAAAAAAATTTTGAAATACAGGTGATGAATCCGCTAAATATCGTCTTAAGTCATTTCTATTAAACTAATCATATTTTTTATATTTTTAACGTTAAGGTCACATTATTTTACATCTAAAACACGTCTTTACAATACATTTGGGTGAATATAAAAGGTCTTAAAAAAATTTTGAAATACAGGTGATGAATCCGCTAAATATCGTCTTTAGTCATTTCTATTAAACTAATCATACTTTTTATATTTTTAACGTTAAGTTCACATTATTTTACATCTAAAACACGTATTTACAATACATTTGGGTGAATACAAAAAATAGAAAAAAAATGGTGATAATTCCGCTAAATATCGTTTAAAGTCATTTGTATTGAACTAATCATACTTTTTATATTTTTATCGTTAAGTTCACATTATTTTACATCTAAAACACGTATTTACAATACATTTGGGTGAATACAAAAAATAGAAAAAAAATTTGGGAAAAAATTGGGTAAAAAATGGTGATAATTCCGCTAAATATCGTTTAAAGTCATTTGTATTGAACTAATCATACTTTTTATATTTTTATCGTTAAGTTCACATTATTTTACATCTAAAACACGTCTTTACAATACATTTGGGTGAATATAAAAGGTCGTAAAAAAATTTTGAAATACAGGTGATGAATCCGCTAAATATCGTCTTAAGTCATTTCTATTAAACTAATCATACTTTTTATATTTTTAACGTTAAGTTCACATTATTTTAAATCTAAAACACGTATTTACAATACATTTGGGTGAATACAAAAAATAGAAAAAAAATTTGGAAAAAAATGGTGATAATTCCGCTAAATATCGTTTAAAGTCATTTGTATTGAACTAATCATACTTTTTATATTTTTATCGTTAAGTTCACATTATTTTACATCTAAAACACGTATTTACAATACATTTGGGTGAATATAAAAGGTCGTAAAAAAATTTTGAAATACAGGTGATGAATCCGCTAAATATCGTCTTTAGTCATTTCTATTAAACTAATCATACTTTTTATATTTTTAACGTTAAGTTCACATTATTTTACATCTAAAACACGTCTTTACAATACATTTGGGTGAATATAAAAGGTCGTAAAAAAATTTTGAAATACAGGTGATGAATCCGCTAAATATCGTCTTAAGTCATTTCTATTAAACTAATCATACTTTTTATATTTTTAACGTTAAGTTCACATTATTTTACATCTAAAACACGTATTTACAATACATTTGGGTGAATACAAAAAATAGAAAAAAAATTTGGGAAAAAAATGGTGATAATTCCGCTAAATATCGTTTAAAGTCATTTGTATTGAACTAATCATACTTTTTATATTTTTATCGTTAAGTTCACATTATTTTACATCTAAAAGACGTCTTTACAATACATTTGGGTGAATATAAAGGGTCGTAAAAAAATTTTGAAATACAGGTGATGAATCCGCTAAATATCGTCTTAAGTCATTTCTATTAAACTAATCATACTTTTTATATTTTTAACGTTAAGTTCACATTATTTTACATCTAAAACACGTATTTACAATACATTTGAGTGAATACAAAAAATAGAAAAAAAATTTGGGAAAAAATTGGGTAAAAAATGGTGATAATTCCGCTAAATATCGTTTAAAGTCATTTGTATTGAACTAATCATACTTTTTATATTTTTATCGTTAAGTTCACATTATTTTACATCTAAAACACGTCTTTACAATACATTTGGGTGAATATAAAAGGTCGTAAAAAAATTTTGAAATACAGGTGATGAATCCGCTAAATATCGTCTTAAGTCATTTCTATTAAACTAATCATACTTTTTATATTTTTAACGTTAAGTTCACATTATTTTACATCTAAAACACGTCTTTACAATACATTTGGGTGAATATAAAAGGTCGTAAAAAAATTTTGAAATACAGGTGATGAATCCGCTAAATATCGTCTTAAGTCATTTCTATTAAACTAATCATATTTTTTATATTTTTAACGTTAAGGTCACATTATTTTACATCTAAAACACGTCTTTACAATACATTTGGGTGAATATAAAAGGTCTTAAAAAAATTTTGAAATACAGGTGATGAATCCGCTAAATATCGTCTTTAGTCATTTCTATTAAACTAATCATACTTTTTATATTTTTAACGTTAAGTTCACATTATTTTACATCTAAAACACGTATTTACAATACATTTGGGTGAATACAAAAAATAGAAAAAAAATGGTGATAATTCCGCTAAATATCGTTTAAAGTCATTTGTATTGAACTAATCATACTTTTTATATTTTTAACGTTAAGTTCACATTATTTTACATCTAAAACACGTATTTACAATACATTTGGGTGAATACAAAAAATAGAAAAAAAATTTGGGAAAAAATTGGGTAAAAAATGGTGATAATTCCGCTAAATATCGTTTAAAGTCATTTGTATTGAACTAATCATACTTTTTATATTTTTATCGTTAAGTTCACATTATTTTACATCTAAAACACGTCTTTACAATACATTTGGGTGAATATAAAAGGTCGTAAAAAAATTTTGAAATACAGGTGATGAATCCGCTAAATATCGTCTTAAGTCATTTCTATTAAACTAATCATACTTTTTATATTTTTAACGTTAAGTTCACATTATTTTACATCTAAAACACGTATTTACAATACATTTGGGTGAATACAAAAAATAGAAAAAAAATTTGGGAAAAAATTGGTTAAAAAATGGTGATAATTCCGCTAAATATCGTTTAAAGTCATTTGTATTGAACTAATCATACTTTTTATATTTTTATCGTTAAGTTCACATTATTTTACATCTAAAACACGTCTTTACAATACATTTGGGTGAATATAAATGTCGTAAAAAAATTTTGAAATACAGGTGATGAATCCGCTAAATATCGTCTTAAGTCATTTCTATTAAACTAATCATACTTTTTATATTTTTAACGTTAAGTTCACATTATTTTACATCTAAAACACGTATTTACAATACATTTGGGTGAATACAAAAAATAGAAAAAAAATTTGGAAAAAAATGGTGATAATTCCGCTAAATATCGTTTAAAGTCATTTGTATTGAACTAATCATACTTTTTATATTTTTATCGTTAAGTTCACATTATTTTACATCTAAAACACGTATTTACAATACATTTGGGTGAATACAAAAAATAGAAAAAAAATTTGGGAAAAAATTGGGTAAAAAATGGTGATAATTCCGCTAAATATCGTTTAAAGTCATTTGTATTGAACTAATCATACTTTTTATATTTTTATCGTTAAGTTCACATTATTTTACATCTAAAACACGTCTTTACAATACATTTGGGTGAATATAAAAGGTCGTAAAAAAATTTTGAAATACAGGTGATGAATCCGCTAAATATCGTCTTAAGTCATTTCTATTAAACTAATCATACTTTTTATATTTTTATCGTTAAGTTCACATTATTTTACATCTAAAACACGTATTTACAATACATTTGGGTGAATACAAAAAATAGAAAAAAAATTTGGGAAAAAAATGGTGATAATTCCGCTAAATATCGTTTAAAGTCATTTGTATTGAACTAATCATACTTTTTATATTTTTATCGTTAAGTTCACATTATTTTACATCTAAAACACGTATTTACAATACATTTGGGTGAATACAAAAAATAGAAAAAAAATTTGGGAAAAAATTGGGTAAAAAATGGTGATAATTCCGCTAAATATCGTTTAAAGTCATTTGTATTGAACTAATCATACTTTTTATATTTTTATCGTTAAGTTCACATTATTTTACATCTAAAACACGTCTTTACAATACATTTGGGTGAATATAAAAGGTCGTAAAAAAATTTTGAAATACAGGTGATGAATCCGCTAAATATCGTCTTAAGTCATTTCTATTAAACTAATCATACTTTTTATATTTTTAACGTTAAGTTCACATTATTTTACATCTAAAACACGTATTTACAATACATTTGGGTGAATACAAAAAATAGAAAAAAAATTTGGAAAAAAATGGTGATAATTCCGCTAAATATCGTTTAAAGTCATTTGTATTGAACTAATCATACTTTTTATATTTTTATCGTTAAGTTCACATTATTTTACATCTAAAACACGTATTTACAATACATTTGGGTGAATACAAAAAATAGAAAAAAAATTTGGGAAAAAATTTGGTAAAAAATTGTGATAATTTCGCTAAATATCGATTAAAGTCATTTTTATTGAACTAATCATACTTTTTATATTTTTATCGTTAAGTTCACATTATTTTACATCTAAAACACGTCTTTACAATACATTTGGGTGAATATAAAAGGTCGTAAAAAAATTTTGAAATACAGGTGATGAATCCGCTAAATATCGTCTTAAGTCATTTCTATTAAACTAATCATACTTTTTATATTTTTAACGTTAAGTTCACATTATTTTACATCTAAAACACGTCTTTACAATACATTTGGGTGAATATAAAAGGTCGTAAAAAAATTTTGAAATACAGGTGATGAATCCGCTAAATATCGTCTTAAGTCATTTCTATTAAACTAATCATACTTTTTATATTTTTAACGTTAAGTTCACATTATTTTACATCTAAAACACGTATTTACAATACATTTGGGTGAATACAAAAAATAGAAAAAAAATTTGGGAAAAAAATGGTGATAATTCCGCTAAATATCGTTTAAAGTCATTTGTATTGAACTAATCATACTTTTTATATTTTTATCGTTAAGTTCACATTATTTTACATCTAAAAGACGTCTTTACAATACATTTGGGTGAATATAAAGGGTCGTAAAAAAATTTTGAAATACAGGTGATGAATCCGCTAAATATCGTCTTAAGTCATTTCTATTAAACTAATCATACTTTTTATATTTTTAACGTTAAGTTCACATTATTTTACATCTAAAACACGTATTTACAATACATTTGGGTGAATACAAAAAATAGAAAAAAAATTTGGGAAAAAATTGGGTAAAAAATGGTGATAATTCCGCTAAATATCGTTTAAAGTCATTTGTATTGAACTAATCATACTTTTTATATTTTTATCGTTAAGTTCACATTATTTTACATCTAAAACACGTCTTTACAATACATTTGGGTGAATATAAAAGGTCGTAAAAAAATTTTGAAATACAGGTGATGAATCCGCTAAATATCGTCTTAAGTCATTTCTATTAAACTAATCATACTTTTTATATTTTTAACGTTAAGTTCACATTATTTTACATCTAAAACACGTCTTTACAATACATTTGGGTGAATATAAAAGGTCGTAAAAAAATTTTGAAATACAGGTGATGAATCCGCTAAATATCGTCTTAAGTCATTTCTATTAAACTAATCATATTTTTTATATTTTTAACGTTAAGGTCACATTATTTTACATCTAAAACACGTCTTTACAATACATTTGGGTGAATATAAAAGGTCTTAAAAAAATTTTGAAATACAGGTGATGAATCCGCTAAATATCGTCTTTAGTCATTTCTATTAAACTAATCATACTTTTTATATTTTTAACGTTAAGTTCACATTATTTTACATCTAAAACACGTATTTACAATACATTTGGGTGAATACAAAAAATAGAAAAAAAATGGTGATAATTCCGCTAAATATCGTTTAAAGTCATTTGTATTGAACTAATCATACTTTTTATATTTTTATCGTTAAGTTCACATTATTTTACATCTAAAACACGTATTTACAATACATTTGGGTGAATACAAAAAATAGAAAAAAAATTTGGGAAAAAATTGGGTAAAAAATGGTGATAATTCCGCTAAATATCGTTTAAAGTCATTTGTATTGAACTAATCATACTTTTTATATTTTTATCGTTAAGTTCACATTATTTTACATCTAAAACACGTCTTTACAATACATTTGGGTGAATATAAAAGGTCGTAAAAAAATTTTGAAATACAGGTGATGAATCCGCTAAATATCGTCTTAAGTCATTTCTATTAAACTAATCATACTTTTTATATTTTTAACGTTAAGTTCACATTATTTTACATCTAAAACACGTATTTACAATACATTTGGGTGAATACAAAAAATAGAAAAAAAATTTGGAAAAAAATGGTGATAATTCCGCTAAATATCGTTTAAAGTCATTTGTATTGAACTAATCATACTTTTTATATTTTTATCGTTAAGTTCACATTATTTTACATCTAAAACACGTATTTACAATACATTTGGGTGAATATAAAAGGTCGTAAAAAAATTTTGAAATACAGGTGATGAATCCGCTAAATATCGTCTTAAGTCATTTCTATTAAACTAATCATACTTTTTATATTTTTAACGTTAAGTTCACATTATTTTACATCTAAAACACGTCTTTACAATACATTTGGGTGAATATGAAAGGTCGTAAAAAAATTTTGAAATACAGGTGATGAATCCGCTAAATATCGTCTTAAGTCATTTCTATTAAACTAATCATACTTTTTATATTTTTAACGTTAAGTTCACATTATTTTACATCTAAAACACGTATTTACAATACATTTGGGTGAATACAAAAAATAGAAAAAAAATTTGGGAAAAAAATGGTGATAATTCCGCTAAATATCGTTTAAAGTCATTTGTATTGAACTAATCATACTTTTTATATTTTTATCGTTAAGTTCACATTATTTTACATCTAAAAGACGTCTTTACAATACATTTGGGTGAATATAAAGGGTCGTAAAAAAATTTTGAAATACAGGTGATGAATCCGCTAAATATCGTCTTAAGTCATTTCTATTAAACTAATCATACTTTTTATATTTTTAACGTTAAGTTCACATTATTTTACATCTAAAACACGTATTTACAATACATTTGGGTGAATACAAAAAATAGAAAAAAAATTTGGGAAAAAATTGGGTAAAAAATGGTGATAATTCCGCTAAATATCGTTTAAAGTCATTTGTATTGAACTAATCATACTTTTTATATTTTTATCGTTAAGTTCACATTATTTTACATCTAAAACACGTCTTTACAATACATTTGGGTGAATATAAAAGGTCGTAAAAAAATTTTGAAATACAGGTGATGAATCCGCTAAATATCGTCTTAAGTCATTTCTATTAAACTAATCATACTTTTTATATTTTTAACGTTAAGTTCACATTATTTTACATCTAAAACACGTCTTTACAATACATTTGGGTGAATATAAAAGGTCGTAAAAAAATTTTGAAATACAGGTGATGAATCCGCTAAATATCGTCTTAAGTCATTTCTATTAAACTAATCATATTTTTTATATTTTTAACGTTAAGGTCACATTATTTTACATCTAAAACACGTCTTTACAATACATTTGGGTGAATATAAAAGGTCTTAAAAAAATTTTGAAATACAGGTGATGAATCCGCTAAATATCGTCTTTAGTCATTTCTATTAAACTAATCATACTTTTTATATTTTTAACGTTAAGTTCACATTATTTTACATCTAAAACACGTATTTACAATACATTTGGGTGAATACAAAAAATAGAAAAAAAATGGTGATAATTCCGCTAAATATCGTTTAAAGTCATTTGTATTGAACTAATCATACTTTTTATATTTTTAACGTTAAGTTCACATTATTTTACATCTAAAACACGTATTTACAATACATTTGGGTGAATACAAAAAATAGAAAAAAAATTTGGGAAAAAATTGGGTAAAAAATGGTGATAATTCCGCTAAATATCGTTTAAAGTCATTTGTATTGAACTAATCATACTTTTTATATTTTTATCGTTAAGTTCACATTATTTTACATCTAAAACACGTCTTTACAATACATTTGGGTGAATATAAAAGGTCGTAAAAAAATTTTGAAATACAGGTGATGAATCCGCTAAATATCGTCTTAAGTCATTTCTATTAAACTAATCATACTTTTTATATTTTTAACGTTAAGTTCACATTATTTTACATCTAAAACACGTATTTACAATACATTTGGGTGAATACAAAAAATAGAAAAAAAATTTGGGAAAAAATTGGGTAAAAAATGGTGATAATTCCGCTAAATATCGTTTAAAGTCATTTGTATTGAACTAATCATACTTTTTATATTTTTATCGTTAAGTTCACATTATTTTACATCTAAAACACGTCTTTACAATACATTTGGGTGAATATAAAAGGTCGTAAAAAAATTTTGAAATACAGGTGATGAATCCGCTAAATATCGTCTTAAGTCATTTCTATTACACTAATCATACTTTTTATATTTTTATCGTTAAGTTCACATTATTTTACATCTAAAACACGTATTTACAATACATTTGGGTGAATACAAAAAATAGAAAAAAAATTTGGGTAAAAAATGGTGATAATTCCGCTAAATATCGTTTAAAGTCATTTGTATTGAACTAATCATACTTTTTATATTTTTATCGTTAAGTTCACATTATTTTACATCTAAAACACGTCTTTACAATACATTTGGGTGAATATAAAAGGTCGTAAAAAAATTTTGAAATACAGGTGATGAATCCGCTAAATATCGTCTTAAGTCATTTCTATTACACTAATCATACTTTTTATATTTTTAACGTTAAGTTCACATTATTTTACATCTAAAACACGTATTTACAATACATTTGGGTGAATACAAAAAATAGAAAAAAAATTTGGGAAAAAATTGGGTAAAAAATGGTGATAATTCCGCTAAATATCGTTTAAAGTCATTTGTATTGAACTAATCATACTTTTTATATTTTTATCGTTAAGTTCACATTATTTTACATCTAAAACACGTCTTTACAATACATTTGGGTGAATATAAAAGGTCGTAAAAAAATTTTGAAATACAGGTGATGAATCCGCTAAATATCGTCTTTAGTCATTTCCATTAAACTAATCATACTTTTTATATTTTTAACGTTAAGTTCACATTATTTTACATCTAAAACACGTATTTACAATACATTTGGGTGAATACAAAAAATAGAAAAAAAATTTGGGAAAAAATTGGGTAAAAAATGGTGATAATTCCGCTAAATATCGTTTAAAGTCATTTGTATTGAACTAATCATACTTTTTATATTTTTATCGTTAAGTTCACATTATTTTACATCTAAAACACGTATTTACAATACATTTGGGTAAATACAAAAAATAGAAAAAAAATTAGGGAAAAAATTTGGTAAAAAATTGTGATAATTTCGCTAAATATCGATTAAAGTCATTTGTATTGAACTAATCATACTTTTTATATTTTTATCGTTAAGTTCACATTATTTTACATCTAAAACACGTCTTTACAATACATTTGGGTGAATATAAAAGGTCGTAAAAAAATTTTGAAATACAGGTGATGAATCCGCTAAATATCGTCTTAAGTCATTTCTATTAAACTAATCATATTTTTTATATTTTTAACGTTAAGGTCACATTATTTTACATCTAAAACACGTATTTACAATACATTTGGGTGAATACAAAAAATAGAAAAAAAATTTGGGAAAAAATTTGGTAAAAAATTGTGATAATTTCTCTAAATATCGATTAAAGTCATTTGTATTGAACTAATCATACTTTTTATATTTTTATCGTTAAGTTCACATTATTTTACATCTAAAACACGTCTTTACAATACATTTGGGTAAATATAAAAGGTCGTAAAAAAATTTTGAAATACAGGTGATGAATCCGCTAAATATCGTCTTAAGTCATTTCTATTAAACTAATCATACTTTTTATATTTTTAACGTTAAGTTCACATTATTTTACATCTAAAACACGTATTTACAATACATTTGGGTGAATACAAAAAATAGAAAAAAAATTTGGGAAAAAAATGGTGATAATTCCGCTAAATATCGTTTAAAGTCATTTGTATTGAACTAATCATACTTTTTATATTTTTATCGTTAAGTTCACATTATTTTACATCTAAAACACGTATTTACAATACATTTGGGTGAATACAAAAAATAGAAAAAAAGTTTGGGAAAAAATTGGGTAAAAAATGGTGATAATTCCGCTAAATATCGTTTAAAGTCATTTGTATTGAACTAATCATACTTTTTATATTTTTATCGTTAAGTTCACATTATTTTACATCTAAAACACGTATTTACAATACATTTGGGTGAATACAAAAAATAGAAAAAAAATTTGGGAAAAAAATGGTGATAATTCCGCTAAATATCGTTTAAAGTCATTTGTATTGAACTAATCATACTTTTTATATTTTTAGCGTTAAGTTCACAATATTTTACATCTAAAACACGTATTTACAATACATTTGGGTGAATACAAAAAATAGAAAAAAAATTTGGGAAAAAATTGGGTAAAAAATGGTGATAATTCCGCTAAATATCGTTTAAAGTCATTTGTATTGAACTAATCATACTTTTTATATTTTTATCGTTAAGTTCACATTATTTTACATCTAAAACACGTCTTTACAATACATTTGGGTGAATATAAAAGGTCGTAAAAAAATTTTGAAATACAGGTGATGAATCCGCTAAATATCGTCTTAAGTCATTTCTATTAAACTAATCATACTTTTTATATTTTTAACGTTAAGTTCACATTATTTTACATCTAAAACACGTATTTACAATACATTTGGGTGAATACAAAAAATAGAAAAAAAATTTGGAAAAAAATGGTGATAATTCCGCTAAATATCGTTTAAAGTCATTTGTATTAAACTAATCATACTTTTTATATTTTTATCGTTAAGTTCACATTATTTTACATCTAAAACACGTATTTACAATACATTTGGGTGAATACAAAAAATAGAAAAAAAATTTGGGAAAAAATTGGGTAAAAAATGGTGATAATTCCGCTAAATATCGTTTAAAGTCATTTGTATTGAACTAATCATACTTTTTATATTTTTATCGTTAAGTTCACATTATTTTACATCTAAAACACGTCTTTACAATACATTTGGGTGAATATAAAAGGTCGTAAAAAAATTTTGAAATACAGGTGATGAATCCGCTAAATATCGTCTTAAGTCATTTCTATTAAACTAATCATACTTTTTATATTTTTATCGTTAAGTTCACATTATTTTACATCTAAAACACGTATTTACAATACATTTGGGTGAATACAAAAAATAGAAAAAAAATTTGGGAAAAAAATGGTGATAATTCCGCTAAATATCGTTTAAAGTCATTTGTATTGAACTAATCATACTTTTTATATTTTTATCGTTAAGTTCACATTATTTTACATCTAAAACACGTATTTACAATACATTTGGGTGAATACAAAAAATAGAAAAAAAATTTGGGAAAAAATTGGGTAAAAAATGGTGATAATTCCGCTAAATATCGTTTAAAGTCATTTGTATTGAACTAATCATACTTTTTATATTTTTATCGTTAAGTTCACATTATTTTACATCTAAAACACGTCTTTACAATACATTTGGGTGAATATAAAAGGTCGTAAAAAAATTTTGAAATACAGGTGATGAATCCGCTAAATATCGTCTTAAGTCATTTCTATTAAACTAATCATACTTTTTATATTTTTAACGTTAAGTTCACATTATTTTACATCTAAAACACGTATTTACAATACATTTGGGTGAATACAAAAAATAGAAAAAAAATTTGGAAAAAAATGGTGATAATTCCGCTAAATATCGTTTAAAGTCATTTGTATTGAACTAATCATACTTTTTATATTTTTATCGTTAAGTTCACATTATTTTACATCTAAAACACGTATTTACAATACATTTGGGTGAATACAAAAAATAGAAAAAAAATTTGGGAAAAAATTGGGTAAAAAATGGTGATAATTCCGCTAAATATCGTTTAAAGTCATTTGTATTGAACTAATCATACTTTTTATATTTTTATCGTTAAGTTCACATTATTTTACATCTAAAACACGTATTTACAATACATTTGGGTAAATACAAAAAATAGAAAAAAAATTAGGGAAAAAATTTGGTAAAAAATTGTGATAATTTCGCTAAATATCGATTAAAGTCATTTGTATTGAACTAATCATACTTTTTATATTTTTATCGTTAAGTTCACATTATTTTACATCTAAAACAAGTCTTTACAATACATTTGGGTGAATATAAAAGGTCGTAAAAAAATTTTGAAATACAGGTGATGAATCCGCTAAATATCGTCTTAAGTCATTTCTATTAAACTAATCATATTTTTTATATTTTTAACGTTAAGGTCACATTATTTTACATCTAAAACACGTATTTACAATACATTTGGGTGAATACAAAAAATAGAAAAAAAATTTGGGAAAAAATTTGGTAAAAAATTGTGATAATTTCTCTAAATATCGATTAAAGTCATTTGTATTGAACTAATCATACTTTTTATATTTTTATCGTTAAGTTCACATTATTTTACATCTAAAACACGTCTTTACAATACATTTGGGTAAATATAAAAGGTCGTAAAAAAATTTTGAAATACAGGTGATGAATCCGCTAAATATCGTCTTAAGTCATTTCTATTAAACTAATCATACTTTTTATATTTTTAACGTTAAGTTCACATTATTTTACATCTAAAACACGTATTTACAATACATTTGGGTGAATACAAAAAATAGAAAAAAAATTTGGGAAAAAAATGGTGATAATTCCGCTAAATATCGTTTAAAGTCATTTGTATTGAACTAATCATACTTTTTATATTTTTATCGTTAAGTTCACATTATTTTACATCTAAAACACGTATTTACAATACATTTGGGTGAATACAAAAAATAGAAAAAAAGTTTGGGAAAAAATTGGGTAAAAAATGGTGATAATTCCGCTAAATATCGTTTAAAGTCATTTGTATTGAACTAATCATACTTTTTATATTTTTATCGTTAAGTTCACATTATTTTACATCTAAAACACGTATTTACAATACATTTGGGTGAATACAAAAAATAGAAAAAAAATTTGGGAAAAAAATGGTGATAATTCCGCTAAATATCGTTTAAAGTCATTTGTATTGAACTAATCATACTTTTTATATTTTTAGCGTTAAGTTCACATTATTTTACATCTAAAACACGTATTTACAATACATTTGGGTGAATACAAAAAATAGAAAAAAAATTTGGGAAAAAATTGGGTAAAAAATGGTGATAATTCCGCTAAATATCGTTTAAAGTCATTTGTATTGAACTAATCATACTTTTTATATTTTTATCGTTAAGTTCACATTATTTTACATCTAAAACACGTCTTTACAATACATTTGGGTGAATATAAAAGGTCGTAAAAAAATTTTGAAATACAGGTGATGAATCCGCTAAATATCGTCTTAAGTCATTTCTATTAAACTAATCATACTTTTTATATTTTTAACGTTAAGTTCACATTATTTTACATCTAAAACACGTATTTACAATACATTTGGGTGAATACAAAAAATAGAAAAAAAATTTGGAAAAAAATGGTGATAATTCCGCTAAATATCGTTTAAAGTCATTTGTATTGAACTAATCATACTTTTTATATTTTTATCGTTAAGTTCACATTATTTTACATCTAAAACACGTATTTACAATACATTTGGGTGAATACAAAAAATAGAAAAAAAATTTGGGAAAAAATTGGGTAAAAAATGGTGATAATTCCGCTAAATATCGTTTAAAGTCATTTGTATTGAACTAATCATACTTTTTATATTTTTATCGTTAAGTTCACATTATTTTACATCTAAAACACGTCTTTACAATACATTTGGGTGAATATAAAAGGTCGTAAAAAAATTTTGAAATACAGGTGATGAATCCGCTAAATATCGTCTTAAGTCATTTCTATTAAACTAATCATACTTTTTATATTTTTATCGTTAAGTTCACATTATTTTACATCTAAAACACGTATTTACAATACATTTGGGTGAATACAAAAAATAGAAAAAAAATTTGGGAAAAAAATGGTGATAATTCCGCTAAATATCGTTTAAAGTCATTTGTATTGAACTAATCATACTTTTTATATTTTTATCGTTAAGTTCACATTATTTTACATCTAAAACACGTATTTACAATACATTTGGGTGAATACAAAAAATAGAAAAAAAATTTGGGAAAAAATTGGGTAAAAAATGGTGATAATTCCGCTAAATATCGTTTAAAGTCATTTGTATTGAACTAATCATACTTTTTATATTTTTATCGTTAAGTTCACATTATTTTACATCTAAAACACGTCTTTACAATACATTTGGGTGAATATAAAAGGTCGTAAAAAAATTTTGAAATACAGGTGATGAATCCGCTAAATATCGTCTTAAGTCATTTCTATTAAACTAATCATACTTTTTATATTTTTAACGTTAAGTTCACATTATTTTACATCTAAAACACGTATTTACAATACATTTGGGTGAATACAAAAAATAGAAAAAAAATTTGGAAAAAAATGGTGATAATTCCGCTAAATATCGTTTAAAGTCATTTGTATTGAACTAATCATACTTTTTATATTTTTATCGTTAAGTTCACATTATTTTACATCTAAAACACGTATTTACAATACATTTGGGTGAATACAAAAAATAGAAAAAAAATTTGGGAAAAAATTGGGTAAAAAATGGTGATAATTCCGCTAAATATCGTTTAAAGTCATTTGTATTGAACTAATCATACTTTTTATATTTTTATCGTTAAGTTCACATTATTTTACATCTAAAACACGTCTTTACAATACATTTGGGTGAATATAAAAGGTCGTAAAAAAATTTTGAAATACAGGTGATGAATCCGCTAAATATCGTCTTAAGTCATTTCTATTAAACTAATCATACTTTTTATATTTTTATCGTTAAGTTCACATTATTTTACATCTAAAACACGTATTTACAATACATTTGGGTGAATACAAAAAAAAGAAAAAAAATTTGGGAAAAAAATGGTGATAATTCCGCTAAATATCGTTTAAAGTCATTTGTATTGAACTAATCATACTTTTTATATTTTTATCGTTAAGTTCACATTATTTTACATCTAAAACACGTATTTACAATACATTTGGGTGAATACAAAAAATAGAAAAAAAATTTGGGAAAAAATTGGGTAAAAAATGGTGATAATTCCGCTAAATATCGTTTAAAGTCATTTGTATTGAACTAATCATACTTTTTATATTTTTATCGTTAAGTTCACATTATTTTACATCTAAAACACGTCTTTACAATACATTTGGGTGAATATAAAAGGTCGTAAAAAAATTTTGAAATACAGGTGATGAATCCGCTAAATATCGTCTTAAGTCATTTCTATTAAACTAATCATACTTTTTATATTTTTAACGTTAAGTTCACATTATTTTACATCTAAAACACGTATTTACAATACATTTGGGTGAATACAAAAAATAGAAAAAAAATTTGGAAAAAAATGGTGATTATTCCGCTAAATATCGTTTAAAGTCATTTGTATTGAACTAATCATACTTTTTATATTTTTATCGTTAAGTTCACATTATTTTACATCTAAAACACGTATTTACAATACATTTGGGTGAATACAAAAAATAGAAAAAAAATTTGGGAAAAAATTGGGTAAAAAATGGTGATAATTCCGCTAAATATCGTTTAAAGTCATTTGTATTGAACTAATCATACTTTTTATATTTTTATCGATAAGTTCACATTATTTTACATCTAAAACACGTCTTTACAATACATTTGGGTGAATATAAAAGGTCGTAAAAAAATTTTGAAATACAGGTGATGAATCCGCTAAATATCGTCTTAAGTCATTTCTATTAAACTAATCATACTTTTTATATTTTTATCGTTAAGTTCACATTATTTTACATCTAAAACACGTATTTACAATACATTTGGGTGAATACAAAAAAAAGAAAAAAAATTTGGGAAAAAAATGGTGATAATTCCGCTAAATATCGTTTAAAGTCATTTGTATTGAACTAATCATACTTTTTATATTTTTATCGTTAAGTTCACATTATTTTACATCTAAAACACGTATTTACAATACATTTGGGTGAATACAAAAAATAGAAAAAAAATTTGGGAAAAAATTGGGTAAAAAATGGTGATAATTCCGCTAAATATCGTTTAAAGTCATTTGTATTGAACTAATCATACTTTTTATATTTTTATCGTTAAGTTCACATTATTTTACATCTAAAACACGTCTTTACAATACATTTGGGTGAATATAAAAGGTCGTAAAAAAATTTTGAAATACAGGTGATGAATCCGCTAAATATCGTCTTAAGTCATTTCTATTACACTAATCATACTTTTTATATTTTTATCGTTAAGTTCACATTATTTTACATCTAAAACACGTATTTACAATACATTTGGGTGAATACAAAAAATAGAAAAAAAATTTGGGAAAAAAATGGTGATAATTCCGCTAAATATCGTTTAAAGTCATTTGTATTGAACTAATCATACTTTTTATATTTTTAGCGTTAAGTTCACATTATTTTACATCTAAAACACGTATTTACAATACATTTGGGTGAATACAAAAAATAGAAAAAAAATTTGGGAAAAAATTGGGTAAAAAATGGTGATAATTCCGCTAAATATCGTTTAAAGTCATTTGTATTGAACTAATCATACTTTTTATATTTTTATCGTTAAGTTCACATTATTTTACATCTAAAACACGTCTTTACAATACATTTGGGTGAATATAAAAGGTCGTAAAAAAATTTTGAAATACAGGTGATGAATCCGCTAAATATCGTTTAAAGTCATTTGTATTGAACTAATCATACTTTTTATATTTTTATCGTTAAGTTCACATTATTTTGCATCTAAAACACGTATTTACAATACATTTGGGTGAATACAAAAAAAAGAAAAAAAATTTGGGAAAAAAATGGTGATAATTCCGCTAAATATCGTTTAAAGTCATTTGTATTGAACTAATCATACTTTTTATATTTTTATCGTTAAGTTCACATTATTTTACATCTAAAACACGTATTTACAATACATTTGGGTGAATACAAAAAATAGAAAAAAAATTTGGGAAAAAATTGGGTAAAAAATGGTGATAATTCCGCTAAATATCGTTTAAAGTCATTTGTATTGAACTAATCATACTTTTTATATTTTTATCGTTAAGTTCACATTATTTTACATCTAAAACACGTCTTTACAATACATTTGGGTGAATATAAAAGGTCGTAAAAAATTTTGAAATACAGGTGATGAATCCGCTAAATATCGTCTTAAGTCATTTCTATTACACTAATCATACTTTTTATATTTTTATCGTTAAGTTCACATTATTTTACATCTAAAACACGTATTTACAATACATTTGGGTGAATACAAAAAATAGAAAAAAAATTTGGGAAAAAAATGGTGATAATTCCGCTAAATATCGTTTAAAGTCATTTGTATTGAACTAATCATACTTTTTATATTTTTAGCGTTAAGTTCACATTATTTTACATCTAAAACACGTATTTACAATACATTTGGGTGAATACAAAAAATAGAAAAAAAATTTGGGAAAAAATTGGGTAAAAAATGGTGATAATTCCGCTAAATATCGTTTAAAGTCATTTGTATTGAACTAATCATACTTTTTATATTTTTATCGTTAAGTTCACATTATTTTACATCTAAAACACGTCTTTACAATACATTTGGGTGAATATAAAAGGTCGTAAAAAAATTTTGAAATACAGGTGATGAATCCGCTAAATATCGTCTTAAGTCATTTCTATTAAACTAATCATACTTTTTATATTTTTAACGTTAAGTTCACATTATTTTACATCTAAAACACGTATTTACAATACATTTGGGTGAATACAAAAAATAGAAAAAAAATTTGGAAAAAAATGGTGATAATTCCGCTAAATATCGTTTAAAGTCATTTGTATTGAACTAATCATACTTTTTATATTTTTATCGTTAAGTTCACATTATTTTACATCTAAAACACGTATTTACAATACATTTGGGTGAATACAAAAAATAGAAAAAAAATTTGGGAAAAAATTGGGTAAAAAATGGTGATAATTCCGCTAAATATCGTTTAAAGTCATTTGTATTGAACTAATCATACTTTTTATATTTTTATCGTTAAGTTCACATTATTTTACATCTAAAACACGTCTTTACAATACATTTGGGTGAATATAAAAGGTCGTAAAAAAATTTTGAAATACAGGTGATGAATCCGCTAAATATCGTCTTAAGTCATTTCTATTAAACTAATCATACTTTTTATATTTTTAACGTTAAGTTCACATTATTTTACATCTAAAACACGTATTTACAATACATTTGGGTGAATACAAAAAATAGAAAAAAAATTTGGAAAAAAATGGTGATAATTCCGCTAAATATCGTTTAAAGTCATTTGTATTGAACTAATCATACTTTTTATATTTTTATCGTTAAGTTCACATTATTTTACATCTAAAACACGTATTTACAATACATTTGGGTGAATACAAAAAATAGAAAAAAAATTTGGGAAAAAATTGGGTAAAAAATGGTGATAATTCCGCTAAATATCGTTTAAAGTCATTTGTATTGAACTAATCATACTTTTTATATTTTTATCGTTAAGTTCACATTATTTTACATCTAAAACACGTCTTTACAATACATTTGGGTGAATATAAAAGGTCGTAAAAAAATTTTGAAATACAGGTGATGAATCCGCTAAATATCGTCTTAAGTCATTTCTATTAAACTAATCATACTTTTTATATTTTTATCGTTAAGTTCACATTATTTTACATCTAAAACACGTATTTACAATACATTTGGGTGAATACAAAAAATAGAAAAAAAATTTGGGAAAAAAATGGTGATAATTCCGCTAAATATCGTTTAAAGTCATTTGTATTGAACTAATCATACTTTTTATATTTTTATCGTTAAGTTCACATTATTTTACATCTAAAACACGTATTTACAATACATTTGGGTGAATACAAAAAATAGAAAAAAAATTTGGGAAAAAATTGGGTAAAAAATGGTGATAATTCCGCTAAATATCGTTTAAAGTCATTTGTATTGAACTAATCATACTTTTTATATTTTTATCGTTAAGTTCACATTATTTTACATCTAAAACACGTCTTTACAATACATTTGGGTGAATATAAAAGGTCGTAAAAAAATTTTGAAATACAGGTGATGAATCCGCTAAATATCGTCTTAAGTCATTTCTATTACACTAATCATACTTTTTATATTTTTATCGTTAAGTTCACATTATTTTACATCTAAAACACGTATTTACAATACATTTGGGTGAATACAAAAAATAGAAAAAAAATTTGGGAAAAAAATGGTGATAATTCCGCTAAATATCGTTTAAAGTCATTTGTATTGAACTAATCATACTTTTTATATTTTTAGCGTTAAGTTCACATTATTTTACATCTAAAACACGTATTTACAATACATTTGGGTGAATACAAAAAATAGAAAAAAAATTTGGGAAAAAATTGGGTAAAAAATGGTGATAATTCCGCTAAATATCGTTTAAAGTCATTTGTATTGAACTAATCATACTTTTTATATTTTTATCGTTAAGTTCACATTATTTTACATCTAAAACACGTCTTTACAATACATTTGGGTGAATATAAAAGGTCGTAAAAAAATTTTGAAATACAGGTGATGAATCCGCTAAATATCGTCTTAAGTCATTTCTATTAAACTTATCATACTTTTTATATTTTTAACGTTAAGTTCACATTATTTTACATCTAAAACACGTATTTACAATACATTTGGGTGAATACAAAAAATAGAAAAAAAATTTGGAAAAAAATGGTGATAATTCCGCTAAATATCGTTTAAAGTCATTTGTATTGAACTAATCATACTTTTTATATTTTTATCGTTGAGTTCACATTATTTTACATCTAAAACACGTATTTACAATACATTTGGGTGAATACAAAAAATAGAAAAAAAATTTGGGAAAAAATTGGGTAAAAAATGGTGATAATTCCGCTAAATATCGTTTAAAGTCATTTGTATTGAACTAATCATACTTTTTATATTTTTATCGTTAAGTTCACATTATTTTACATCTAAAACACGTCTTTACAATACATTTGGGTGAATATAAAAGGTCGTAAAAAAATTTTGAAATACAGGTGATGAATCCGCTAAATATCGTCTTAAGTCATTTCTATTACACTAATCATACTTTTTATATTTTTATCGTTAAGTTCACATTATTTTACATCTAAAACACGTATTTACAATACATTTGGGTGAATACAAAAAATAGAAAAAAAATTTGGGAAAAAAATGGTGATAATTCCGCTAAATATCGTCTTAAGTCATTTCTATTAAACTAATCATACTTTTTATATTTTTAACGTTAAGTTCACATTATTTTACATCTAAAACAAGTATTTACAATACATTTGGGTGAATACAAAAAATAGAAAAAAAATTTGGGAAAAAAATGGTGATAATTCCGCTAAATATCGTTTAAAGTCATTTGTATTGAACTAATCATACTTTTTATATTTTTATCGTTAAGATCACATTATTTTACATCTAAAACACGTCTTTACAATACATTTGGGTGAATATAAAAGGTCGTAAAAAAATTTTGAAATACAGGTGATGAATCCGCTAAATATCGTCTTAAGTCATTTCTATTACACTAATCATACTTTTTATATTTTTATCGTTAAGTTCACATTATTTTACATCTAAAACACGTATTTACAATACATTTGGGTGAATACAAAAAATAGAAAAAAAATTTGGGAAAAAATTGGGTAAAAAATGGTGATAATTCCGCTAAATATCGTTTAAAGTCATTTGTATTGAACTAATCATAATTTTATATTTTTATCGTTAAGTTCACATTATTTTACATCTAAAACACGTCTTTACAATACATTTGGGTGAATATAAAAGGTCGTAAAAAAATTTTGAAATACAGGTGATGAATCCGCTAAATATCGTCTTAAGTCATTTCTATTACACTAATCATACTTTTTATATTTTTATCGTTAAGTTCACATTATTTTACATCTAAAACACGTATTTACAATACATTTGGGTGAATACAAAAAATAGAAAAAAAATTTGGGAAAAAAATGGTGATAATTCCGCTAAATATCGTTTAAAGTCATTTGTATTGAACTAATCATACTTTTTATATTTTTAGCGTTAAGTTCACATTATTTTACATCTAAAACACGTATTTACAATACATTTGGGTGAATACAAAAAATAGAAAAAAAATTTGGGAAAAAATTGGGTAAAAAATGGTGATAATTCCGCTAAATATCGTTTAAAGTCATTTGTATTGAACTAATCATACTTTTTATATTTTTATCGTTAAGTTCACATTATTTTACATCTAAAACACGTCTTTACAATACATTTGGGTGAATATAAAAGGTCGTAAAAAAATTTTGAAATACAGGTGATGAATCCGCTAAATATCGTCTTAAGTCATTTCTATTAAACTAATCATACTTTTTATATTTTTAACGTTAAGTTCACATTATTTTACATCTAAAACACGTATTTACAATACATTTGGGTGAATACAAAAAATAGAAAAAAAATTTGGAAAAAAATGGTGATAATTCCGCTAAATATCGTTTAAAGTCATTTGTATTGAACTAATCATACTTTTTATATTTTTATCGTTGAGTTCACATTATTTTACATCTAAAACACGTATTTACAATACATTTGGGTGAATACAAAAAATAGAAAAAAAATTTGGGAAAAAATTGGGTAAAAAATGGTGATAATTCCGCTAAATATCGTTTAAAGTCATTTCTATTAAACTAATCATACTTTTTATATTTTTATCGTTAAGTTCACATAAATTTACATCTAAAACACGTCTTTACAATACATTTGGGTGAATATAAAAGGTCGTAAAAAAATTTTGAAATACAGGTGATGAATCCGCTAAATATCGTCTTAAGTCATTTCTATTAAACTAATCATACTTTTTATATTTTTAACGTTAAGTTCACATTATTTTACATCTAAAACACGTATTTACAATACATTTGGGTGAATACAAAAAATAGAAAAAAAATTTGGGAAAAAAATGGTGATAATTCCGCTAAATATCGTTTAAAGTCATTTGTATTGAACTAATCATACTTTTTATATTTTTATCGTTAAGTTCACATTATTTTACATCTAAAACACGTCTTTACAATACATTTGGGTGAATATAAAAGGTCGTAAAAAAATTTTGAAATACAGGTGATGAATCCGCTAAATATCGTCTTAAGTCATTTCTATTAAACTAATCATACTTTTTATATTTTTAACGTTAAGTTCACATTATTTTACATCTAAAACACGTATTTACAATACATTTGGGTGAATACAAAAAATAGAAAAAAAATTTGGAAAAAAATGGTGATAATTCCGCTAAATATCGTTTAAAGTCATTTGTATTGAACTAATCATACTTTTTATATTTTTATCGTTAAGTTCACATTATTTTACATCTAAAACACGTATTTACAATACATTTGGGTGAATACAAAAAATAGAAAAAAAATTTGGGAAAAAATTGGGTAAAAAATGGTGATAATTCCGCTAAATATCGTTTAAAGTCATTTGTATTGAACTAATCATACTTTTTATATTTTTATCGTTAAGTTCACATTATTTTACATCTAAAACACGTCTTTACAATACATTTGGGTGAATATAAAAGGTGTTAAAAAAATTTTGAAATACAGGTGATGAATCCGCTAAATATCGTCTTAAGTCATTTCTATTACACTAATCATACTTTTTATATTTTTATCGTTAAGTTCACATTATTTTACATCTAAAACACGTATTTACAATACATTTGGGTGAATACAAAACATAGAAAAAAAATTTGGGAAAAAAATGGTGATAATTCCGCTAAATATCGTTTAAAGTCATTTGTATTGAACTAATCATACTTTTTATATTTTTATCGTTAAGTTCACATTATTTTACATCTAAAACACGTATTTACAATACATTTGGGTGAATACAAAAAATAGAAAAAAAATTTGGGAAAAAATTGGGTAAAAAATGGTGATAATTCCGCTAAATATCGTTTAAAGTCATTTGTATTGAACTAATCATACTTTTTATATTTTTATCGTTAAGATCACATTATTTTACATCTAAAACACGTCTTTACAATACATTTGGGTGAATATAAAAGGTCGTAAAAAAATTTTGAAATACAGGTGATGAATCCGCTAAATATCGTCTTAAGTCATTTCTATTAAACTAATCATACTTTTTATATTTTTAACGTTAAGTTCACATTATTTTACATCTAAAACACGTATTTACAATACATTTGGGTGAATACAAAAAATAGAAAAAAAATTTGGGAAAAAATTGGGTAAAAAATGGTGATAATTCCGCTAAATATCGTTTAAAGTCATTTCTATTAAACTAATCATACTTTTTATATTTTTAACGTTAAGTTCACATTATTTTACATCTAAAACACGTATTTACAATACATTTGGGTGAATACAAAAAATAGAAAAAAAATTTGGGAAAAAATTGGGTAAAAAATGGTGATAATTCCGCTAAATATCGTTTAAAGTCATTTCTATTAAACTTATCATACTTTTTATATTTTTATCGTTAAGTTCACATAAATTTACATCTAAAACACGTCTTTACAATACATTTGGATGAATATAAAAGGTCGTAAAAAAATTTTGAAATACAGGTGATGAATCCGCTAAATATCGTCTTAAGTCATTTCTATTAAACTAATCATACTTTTTATATTTTTAACGTTAAGTTCACATTATTTTACATCTAAAACACGTATTTACAATACATTTGGGTGAATACAAAAAATAGAAAAAAAATTTGGGAAAAAAATGGTGATAATTCCGCTAAATATCGTTTAAAGTCATTTGTATTGAACTAATCATACTTTTTATATTTTTATCGTTAAGTTCACATTATTTTACATCTAAAACACGTCTTTACAATACATTTGGGTGAATATAAAAGGTCGTAAAAAAATTTTGAAATACAGGTGATGAATCCGCTAAATATCGTCTTAAGTCATTTCTATTAAACTAATCATACTTTTTATATTTTTAACGTTAAGTTCACATTATTTTACATCTAAAACACGTATTTACAATACATTTGGGTGAATACAAAAAATAGAAAAAAAATTTGGAAAAAAATGGTGATAATTCCGCTAAATATCGTTTAAAGTCATTTGTATTGAACTAATCATACTTTTTATATTTTTATCGTTAAGTTCACATTATTTTACATCTAAAACACGTATTTACAATACATTTGGGTGAATACAAAAAATAGAAAAAAAATTTGGGAAAAAATTGGGTAAAAAATGGTGATAATTCCGCTAAATATCGTTTAAAGTCATTTGTATTGAACTAATCATACTTTTTATATTTTTATCGTTAAGTTCACATTATTTTACATCTAAAACACGTCTTTACAATACATTTGGGTGAATATAAAAGGTGTTAAAAAAATTTTGAAATACAGGTGATGAATCCGCTAAATATCGTCTTAAGTCATTTCTATTACACTAATCATACTTTTTATATTTTTATCGTTAAGTTCACATTATTTTACATCTAAAACACGTATTTACAATACATTTGGGTGAATACAAAACATAGAAAAAAAATTTGGGAAAAAAATGGTGATAATTCCGCTAAATATCGTTTAAAGTCATTTGTATTGAACTAATCATACTTTTTATATTTTTATCGTTAAGTTCACATTATTTTACATCTAAAACACGTATTTACAATACATTTGGGTGAATACAAAAAATAGAAAAAAAATTTGGGAAAAAATTGGGTAAAAAATGGTGATAATTCCGCTAAATATCGTTTAAAGTCATTTGTATTGAACTAATCATACTTTTTATATTTTTATCGTTAAGTTCACATTATTTTACATCTAAAACACGTCTTTACAATACATTTGGGTGAATATAAAAGGTCGTAAAAAAATTTTGAAATACAGGTGATGAATCCGCTAAATATCGTCTTAAGTCATTTCTATTAAACTAATCATACTTTTTATATTTTTAACGTTAAGTTCACATTATTTTACATCTAAAACACGTATTTACAATACATTTGGGTGAATACAAAAAAAAGAAAAAAAATTTGGGAAAAAATTGGGTAAAAAATGGTGATAATTCCGCTAAATATCGTTTAAAGTCATTTGTATTGAACTAATCATACATTTTATATTTTTATCGTTAAGTTCACATTATTTTACATCTAAAACACGTATTTACAATACATTTGGGTGAATACAAAAAATAGAAAAAAAATTTGGGAAAAAATTGGGTAAAAAATGGTGATAATTCCGCTAAATATCGTTTAAAGTCATTTCTATTAAACTAATCATACTTTTTATATTTTTATCGTTAAGTTCACATAAATTTACATCTAAAACACGTCTTTACAATACATTTGGGTGAATATAAAAGGTCGTAAAAAAATTTTGAAATACAGGTGATGAATCCGCTAAATATCGTCTTAAGTCATTTCTATTAAACTAATCATACTTTTTATATTTTTAACGTTAAGTTCACATTATTTTACATCTAAAACACGTATTTACAATACATTTGGGTTAATACAAAAAATAGAAAAAAAATTTGGGAAAAAAATGGTGATAATTCCGCTAAATATCGTTTAAAGTCATTTGTATTGAACTAATCATACTTTTTATATTTTTATCGTTAAGTTCACATTATTTTACATCTAAAACACGTCTTTACAATACATTTGGGTGAATATAAAAGGTCGTAAAAAAATTTTGAAATACAGGTGATGAATCCGCTAAATATCGTCTTAAGTCATTTCTATTAAACTAATCATACTTTTTATATTTTTAACGTTAAGTTCACATTATTTTACATCTAAAACACGTATTTACAATACATTTGGGTGAATACAAAAAATAGAAAAAAAATTTGGAAAAAAATGGTGATAATTCCGCTAAATATCGTTTAAAGTCATTTGTATTGAACTAATCATACTTTTTATATTTTTATCGTTAAGTTCACATTATTTTACATCTAAAACACGTATTTACAATACATTTGGGTGAATATAAAAGGTGTTAAAAAAATTTTGAAATACAGGTGATGAATCCGCTAAATATCGTCTTAAGTCATTTCTATTACACTAATCATACTTTTTATATTTTTATCGTTAAGTTCACATTATTTTACATCTAAAACACGTATTTACAATACATTTGGGTGAATACAAAACATAGAAAAAAAATTTGGGAAAAAAATGGTGATAATTCCGCTAAATATCGTTTAAAGTCATTTGTATTGAACTAAACATACTTTTTATATTTTTATCGTTAAGTTCACATTATTTTACATCTAAAACACGTATTTACAATACATTTGGGTGAATACAAAAAATAGAAAAAAAATTTGGGAAAAAATTGGGTAAAAAATGGTGATAATTCCGCTAAATATCGTTTAAAGTCATTTGTATTGAACTAATCATACTTTTTATATTTTTATCGTTAAGTTCACATTATTTTACATCTAAAACACGTCTTTACAATACATTTGGGTGAATATAAAAGGTCGTAAAAAAATTTTGAAATACAGGTGATGAATCCGCTAAATATCGTCTTAAGTCATTTCTATTAAACTAATCATACTTTTTATATTTTTAACGTTAAGTTCACATTATTTTACATCTAAAACACGTATTTACAATACATTTGGGTGAATACAAAAAATAGAAAAAAAATTTGGAAAAAAATGGTGATAATTCCGCTAAATATCGTTTAAAGTCATTTGTATTGAACTAATCATACTTTTTATATTTTTATCGTTAAGTTCACATTATTTTACATCTAAAACACGTATTTACAATACATTTGGGTGAATATAAAAGGTGTTAAAAAAATTTTGAAATACAGGTGATGAATCCGCTAAATATCGTCTTAAGTCATTTCTATTACACTAATCATACTTTTTATATTTTTATCGTTAAGTTCACATTATTTTACATCTAAAACACGTATTTACAATACATTTGGGTGAATACAAAACATAGAAAAAAAATTTGGGAAAAAAATGGTGATAATTCCGCTAAATATCGTTTAAAGTCATTTGTATTGAACTAAACATACTTTTTATATTTTTATCGTTAAGTTCACATTATTTTACATCTAAAACACGTATTTACAATACATTTGGGTGAATACAAAAAATAGAAAAAAAATTTGGGAAAAAATTGGGTAAAAAATGGTGATAATTCCGCTAAATATCGTTTAAAGTCATTTGTATTGAACTAATCATACTTTTTATATTTTTATCGTTAAGTTCACATTATTTTACATCTAAAACACGTCTTTACAATACATTTGGGTGAATATAAAAGGTCGAAAAAAATTTTGAAATACAGGTGATGAATCCGCTAAATATCGTCTTAAGTCATTTCTATTAAACTAATCATACTTTTTATATTTTTAACGTTAAGTTCACATTATTTTACATCTAAAACACGTATTTACAATACATTTGGGTGAATACAAAAAATAGAAAAAAAATTTGGAAAAAAATGGTGATAATTCCGCTAAATATCGTTTAAAGTCATTTGTATTGAACTAATCATACTTTTTATATTTTTATCGTTAAGTTCACATTATTTTACATCTAAAACACGTATTTACAATACATTTGGGTGAATACAAAAAATAGAAAAAAAATTTGGGAAAAAATTGGGTAAAAAATGGTGATAATTCCGCTAAATATCGTTTAAAGTCATTTGTATTGAACTAATCATACTTTTTATATTTTTATCGTTAAGTTCACATTATTTTACATCTAAAACACGTATTTACAATACATTTGGGTGAATACAAAAAATAGAAAAAAAATTTGGGAAAAAATTGGGTAAAAAATGGTGATAATTCCGCTAAATATCGTTTAAAGTCATTTGTATTGAACTAATCATACTTTTTATATTTTTATCGTTAAGTTCACATTATTTTACATCTAAAACACGTCTTTACAATACATTTGGGTGAATATAAAAGGTCGTAAAAAAATTTTGAAATACTGGTGATGAATCCGCTAAATATCGTCTTAAGTCATTTCTATTAAACTAATCATACTTTTTATATTTTTAACGTTAAGTTCACATTATTTTACATCTAAAACACGTATTTACAATACATTTGGGTGAATACAAAAAATAGAAAAAAAATTTGGAAAAAAATGGTGATAATTCCGCTAAATATCGTTTAAAGTCATTTGTATTGAACTAATCATACTTTTTATATTTTTATCGTTGAGTTCACATTATTTTACATCTAAAACACGTATTTACAATACATTTGGGTGAATACAAAAAATAGAAAAAAAATTTGGGAAAAAATTGGGTAAAAAATGGTGATAATTCCGCTAAATATCGTTTAAAGTCATTTGTATTGAACTAATCATACTTTTTATATTTTTATCGTTAAGTTCACATTATTTTACATCTAAAACACGTCTTTACAATACATTTGGGTGAATATAAAAGGTCGTAAAAAAATTTTGAAATACAGGTGATGAATCCGCTAAATATCGTCTTAAGTCATTTCTATTACACTAATCATACTTTTTATATTTTTATCGTTAAGTTCACATTATTTTACATCTAAAACACGTATTTACAATACATTTGGGTGAATACAAAAAATAGAAAAAAAATTTGGGAAAAAAATGGTGATAATTCCGCTAAATATCGTCTTAAGTCATTTCTATTAAACTAATCATACTTTTTATATTTTTAACGTTAAGTTCACATTATTTTACATCTAAAACAAGTATTTACAATACATTTGGGTGAATACAAAAAATAGAAAAAAAATTTGGGAAAAAAATGGTGATAATTCCGCTAAATATCGTTTAAAGTCATTTGTATTGAACTAATCATACTTTTTATATTTTTATCGTTAAGATCACATTATTTTACATCTAAAACACGTCTTTACAATACATTTGGGTGAATATAAAAGGTCGTAAAAAAATTTTGAAATACAGGTGATGAATCCGCTAAATATCGTCTTAAGTCATTTCTATTAAACTAATCATACTTTTTATATTTTTAACGTTAAGTTCACATTATTTTACATCTAAAACACGTATTTACAATACATTTGGGTGAATACAAAAAATAGAAAAAAAATTTGGGAAAAAATTGGGTAAAAAATGGTGATAATTCCGCTAAATATCGTTTAAAGTCATTTGTATTGAACTAATCATACATTTTATATTTTTATCGTTAAGTTCACATTATTTTACATCTAAAACACGTATTTACAATACATTTGGGTGAATACAAAAAATAGAAAAAAAATTTGGGAAAAAATTGGGTAAAAAATGGTGATAATTCCGCTAAATATCGTTTAAAGTCATTTCTATTAAACTAATCATACTTTTTATATTTTTATCGTTAAGTTCACATAAATTTACATCTAAAACACGTCTTTACAATACATTTGGGTGAATATAAAAGGTCGTAAAAAAATTTTGAAATACAGGTGATGAATCCGCTAAATATCGTCTTAAGTCATTTCTATTAAACTAATCATACTTTTTATATTTTTAACGTTAAGTTCACATTATTTTACATCTGAAACACGTATTTACAATACATTTGGGTGAATACAAAAAATAGAAAAAAAATTTGGGAAAAAAATGGTGATAATTCCGCTAAATATCGTTTAAAGTCATTTGTATTGAACTAATCATACTTTTTATATTTTTATCGTTAAGTTCACATTATTTTACATCTAAAACACGTATTTACAATACATTTGGGTGAATACAAAAAATAGAAAAAAAATTTGGGAAAAAATTGGGTAAAAAATGGTGATAATTCCGCTAAATATCGTTTAAAGTCATTTGTATTGAACTAATCATACTTTTTATATTTTTATCGTTAAGTTCACATTATTTTACATCTAAAACACGTCTTTACAATACATTTGGGTGAATATAAAAGGTCGTAAAAAAATTTTGAAATACAGGTGATGAATCCGCTAAATATCGTCTTAAGTCATTTCTATTAAACTAATCATACTTTTTATATTTTTAACGTTAAGTTCACATTATTTTACATCTAAAACACGTATTTACAATACATTTGGGTGAATACAAAAAATAGAAAAAAAATTTGGAAAAAAATGGTGATAATTCCGCTAAATATCGTTTAAAGTCATTTGTATTGAACTAATCATACTTTTTATATTTTTATCGTTAAGTTCACATTATTTTACATCTAAAACACGTATTTACAATACATTTGGGTGAATACAAAAAATAGAAAAAAAATTTGGGAAAAAATTGGGTAAAAAATGGTGATAATTCCGCTAAATATCGTTTAAAGTCATTTGTATTGAACTAATCATACTTTTTATATTTTTATCGTTAAGTTCACATTATTTTACATCTAAAACACGTATTTACAATACATTTGGGTGAATACAAAAAATAGAAAAAAAATTTGGGAAAAAATTGGGTAAAAAATGGTGATAATTCCGCTAAATATCGTTTAAAGTCATTTGTATTGAACTAATCATACTTTTTATATTTTTATCGTTAAGTTCACATTATTTTACATCTAAAACACGTCTTTACAATACATTTGGGTGAATATAAAAGGTCGTAAAAAAATTTTGAAATACAGGTGATGAATCCGCTAAATATCGTCTTAAGTCATTTCTATTAAACTAATCATACTTTTTATATTTTTAACGTTAAGTTCACATTATTTTACATCTAAAACACGTATTTACAATACATTTGGGTGAATACAAAAAATAGAAAAAAAATTTGGAAAAAAATGGTGATAATTCCGCTAAATATCATTTAAAGTCATTTGTATTGAACTAATCATACTTTTTATATTTTTATCGTTGAGTTCACATTATTTTACATCTAAAACACGTATTTACAATACATTTGGGTGAATACAAAAAATAGAAAAAAAATTTGGGAAAAAATTGGGTAAAAAATGGTGATAATTCCGCTAAATATCGTTTAAAGTCATTTGTATTGAACTAATCATACTTTTTATATTTTTATCGTTAAGTTCACATTATTTTACATCTAAAACACGTCTTTACAATACATTTGGGTGAATATAAAAGGTCGTAAAAAAATTTTGAAATACAGGTGATGAATCCGCTAAATATCGTCTTAAGTCATTTCTATTACACTAATCATACTTTTTATATTTTTATCGTTAAGTTCACATTATTTTACATCTAAAACACGTATTTACAATACATTTGGGTGAATACAAAAAATAGAAAAAAAATTTGGGAAAAAAATGGTGATAATTCCGCTAAATATCGTCTTAAGTCATTTCTATTAAACTAATCATACTTTTTATATTTTTAACGTTAAGTTCACATTATTTTACATCTAAAACAAGTATTTACAATACATTTGGGTGAATACAAAAAATAGAAAAAAAATTTGGGAAAAAAATGGTGATAATTCCGCTAAATATCGTTTAAAGTCATTTGTATTGAACTAATCATACTTTTTATATTTTTATCGTTAAGATCACATTATTTTACATCTAAAACACGTCTTTACAATACATTTGGGTGAATATAAAAGGTCGTAAAAAAATTTTGAAATACAGGTGATGAATCCGCTAAATATCGTCTTAAGTCATTTCTATTAAACTAATCATACTTTTTATATTTTTAACGTTAAGTTCACATTATTTTACATCTAAAACACGTATTTACAATACATTTGGGTGAATACAAAAAATAGAAAAAAAATTTGGGAAAAAATTGGGTAAAAAATGGTGATAATTCCGCTAAATATCGTTTAAAGTCATTTGTATTGAACTAATCATACATTTTATATTTTTATCGTTAAGTTCACATTATTTTACATCTAAAACACGTATTTACAATACATTTGGGTGAATACAAAAAATAGAAAAAAAATTTGGGAAAAAATTGGGTAAAAAATGGTGATAATTCCGCTAAATATCGTTTAAAGTCATTTCTATTAAACTAATCATACTTTTTATATTTTTATCGTTAAGTTCACATAAATTTACATCTAAAACACGTCTTTACAATACATTTGGGTGAATATAAAAGGTCGTAAAAAAATTTTGAAATACAGGTGATGAATCCGCTAAATATCGTCTTAAGTCATTTCTATTAAACTAATCATACTTTTTATATTTTTAACGTTAAGTTCACATTATTTTACATCTAAAACACGTATTTACAATACATTTGGGTGAATACAAAAAATAGAAAAAAAATTTGGGAAAAAAATGGTGATAATTCCGCTAAATATCGTTTAAAGTCATTTGTATTGAACTAATCATACTTTTTATATTTTTATCGTTAAGTTCACATTATTTTACATCTAAAACACGTCTTTACAATACATTTGGGTGAATATAAAAGGTCGTAAAAAAATTTTGAAATACAGGTGATGAATCCGCTAAATATCGTCTTAAGTCATTTCTATTAAACTAATCATACTTTTTATATTTTTAACGTTAAGTTCACATTATTTTACATCTAAAACACGTATTTACAATACATTTGGGTGAATACAAAAAATAGAAAAAAAATTTGGAAAAAAATGGTGATAATTCCGCTAAATATCGTTTAAAGTCATTTGTATTGAACTAATCATACTTTTTATATTTTTATCGTTAAGTTCACATTATTTTACATCTAAAACACGTATTTACAATACATTTGGGTGAATACAAAAAATAGAAAAAAAATTTGGGAAAAAATTGGGTAAAAAATGGTGATAATTCCGCTAAATATCGTTTAAAGTCATTTGTATTGAACTAATCATACTTTTTATATTTTTATCGTTAAGTTCACATTATTTTACATCTAAAACACGTATTTACAATACATTTGGGTGAATACAAAAAATAGAAAAAAAATTTGGGAAAAAATTGGGTAAAAAATGGTGATAATTCCGCTAAATATCGTTTAAAGTCATTTGTATTGAACTAATCATACTTTTTATATTTTTATCGTTAAGTTCACATTATTTTACATCTAAAACACGTCTTTACAATACATTTGGGTGAATATAAAAGGTCGTAAAAAAATTTTGAAATACAGGTGATGAATCCGCTAAATATCGTCTTAAGTCATTTCTATTAAACTAATCATACTTTTTATATTTTTAACGTTAAGTTCACATTATTTTACATCTAAAACACGTATTTACAATACATTTGGGTGAATACAAAAAATAGAAAAAAAATTTGGAAAAAAATGGTGATAATTCCGCTAAATATCATTTAAAGTCATTTGTATTGAACTAATCATACTTTTTATATTTTTATCGTTGAGTTCACATTATTTTACATCTAAAACACGTATTTACAATACATTTGGGTGAATACAAAAAATAGAAAAAAAATTTGGGAAAAAATTGGGTAAAAAATGGTGATAATTCCGCTAAATATCGTTTAAAGTCATTTGTATTGAACTAATCATACTTTTTATATTTTTATCGTTAAGTTCACATTATTTTACATCTAAAACACGTCTTTACAATACATTTGGGTGAATATAAAAGGTCGTAAAAAAATTTTGAAATACAGGTGATGAATCCGCTAAATATCGTCTTAAGTCATTTCTATTACACTAATCATACTTTTTATATTTTTATCGTTAAGTTCACATTATTTTACATCTAAAACACGTATTTACAATACATTTGGGTGAATACAAAAAATAGAAAAAAAATTTGGGAAAAAAATGGTGATAATTCCGCTAAATATCGTCTTAAGTCATTTCTATTAAACTAATCATACTTTTTATATTTTTAACGTTAAGTTCACATTATTTTACATCTAAAACAAGTATTTACAATACATTTGGGTGAATACAAAAAATAGAAAAAAAATTTGGGAAAAAAATGGTGATAATTCCGCTAAATATCGTTTAAAGTCATTTGTATTGAACTAATCATACTTTTTATATTTTTATCGTTAAGATCACATTATTTTACATCTAAAACACGTCTTTACAATACATTTGGGTGAATATAAAAGGTCGTAAAAAAATTTTGAAATACAGGTGATGAATCCGCTAAATATCGTCTTAAGTCATTTCTATTAAACTAATCATACTTTTTATATTTTTAACGTTAAGTTCACATTATTTTACATCTAAAACACGTATTTACAATACATTTGGGTGAATACAAAAAATAGAAAAAAAATTTGGGAAAAAATTGGGTAAAAAATGGTGATAATTCCGCTAAATATCGTTTAAAGTCATTTGTATTGAACTAATCATACATTTTATATTTTTATCGTTAAGTTCACATTATTTTACATCTAAAACACGTATTTACAATACATTTGGGTGAATACAAAAAATAGAAAAAAAATTTGGGAAAAAATTGGGTAAAAAATGGTGATAATTCCGCTAAATATCGTTTAAAGTCATTTCTATTAAACTAATCATACTTTTTATATTTTTATCGTTAAGTTCACATAAATTTACATCTAAAACACGTCTTTACAATACATTTGGGTGAATATAAAAGGTCGTAAAAAAATTTTGAAATACAGGTGATGAATCCGCTAAATATCGTCTTAAGTCATTTCTATTAAACTAATCATACTTTTTATATTTTTAACGTTAAGTTCACATTATTTTACATCTAAAACACGTATTTACAATACATTTGGGTGAATACAAAAAATAGAAAAAAAATTTGGGAAAAAAATGGTGATAATTCCGCTAAATATCGTTTAAAGTCATTTGTATTGAACTAATCATACTTTTTATATTTTTATCGTTAAGTTCACATTATTTTACATCTAAAACACGTCTTTACAATACATTTGGGTGAATATAAAAGGTCGTAAAAAAATTTTGAAATACAGGTGATGAATCCGCTAAATATCGTCTTAAGTCATTTCTATTAAACTAATCATACTTTTTATATTTTTAACGTTAAGTTCACATTATTTCACATCTAAAACACGTATTTACAATACATTTGGGTGAATACAAAAAATAGAAAAAAAATTTGGAAAAAAATGGTGATAATTCCGCTAAATATCGTTTAAAGTCATTTGTATTGAACTAATCATACTTTTTATATTTTTATCGTTAAGTTCACATTATTTTACATCTAAAACACGTATTTACAATACATTTGGGTGAATACAAAAAATAGAAAAAAAATTTGGGAAAAAATTGGGTAAAAAATGGTGATAATTCCGCTAAATATCGTTTAAAGTCATTTGTATTGAACTAATCATACTTTTTATATTTTTATCGTTAAGTTCACATTATTTTACATCTAAAACACGTATTTACAATACATTTGGGTGAATACAAAAAATAGAAAAAAAATTTGGGAAAAAATTGGGTAAAAAATGGTGATAATTCCGCTAAATATCGTTTAAAGTCATTTGTATTGAACTAATCATACTTTTTATATTTTTATCGTTAAGTTCACATTATTTTACATCTAAAACACGTCTTTACAATACATTTGGGTGAATATAAAAGGTCGTAAAAAAATTTTGAAATACAGGTGATGAATCCGCTAAATATCGTCTTAAGTCATTTCTATTAAACTAATCATACTTTTTATATTTTTAACGTTAAGTTCACATTATTTTACATCTAAAACACGTATTTACAATACATTTGGGTGAATACAAAAAATAGAAAAAAAATTTGGAAAAAAATGGTGATAATTCCGCTAAATATCGTTTAAAGTCATTTGTATTGAACTAATCATACTTTTTATATTTTTATCGTTGAGTTCACATTATTTTACATCTAAAACACGTATTTACAATACATTTGGGTGAATACAAAAAATAGAAAAAAAATTTGGGAAAAAATTGGGTAAAAAATGGTGATAATTCCGCTAAATATCGTTTAAAGTCATTTGTATTGAACTAATCATACTTTTTATATTTTTATCGTTAAGTTCACATTATTTTACATCTAAAACACGTCTTTACAATACATTTGGGTGAATATAAAAGGTCGTAAAAAAATTTTGAAATACAGGTGATGAATCCGCTAAATATCGTCTTAAGTCATTTCTATTACACTAATCATACTTTTTATATTTTTATCGTTAAGTTCACATTATTTTACATCTAAAACACGTATTTACAATACATTTGGGTGAATACAAAAAATAGAAAAAAAATTTGGGAAAAAAATGGTGATAATTCCGCTAAATATCGTCTTAAGTCATTTCTATTAAACTAATCATACTTTTTATATTTTTAACGTTAAGTTCACATTATTTTACATCTAAAACAAGTATTTACAATACATTTGGGTGAATACAAAAAATAGAAAAAAAATTTGGGAAAAAAATGGTGATAATTCCGCTAAATATCGTTTAAAGTCATTTGTATTGAACTAATCATACTTTTTATATTTTTATCGTTAAGATCACATTATTTTACATCTAAAACACGTCTTTACAATACATTTGGGTGAATATAAAAGGTCGTAAAAAAATTTTGAAATACAGGTGATGAATCCGCTAAATATCGTCTTAAGTCATTTCTATTAAACTAATCATACTTTTTATATTTTTAACGTTAAGTTCACATTATTTTACATCTAAAACACGTATTTACAATACATTTGGGTGAATACAAAAAATAGAAAAAAAATTTGGGAAAAAATTGGGTAAAAAATGGTGATAATTCCGCTAAATATCGTTTAAAGTCATTTGTATTGAACTAATCATACATTTTATATTTTTATCGTTAAGTTCACATTATTTTACATCTAAAACACGTATTTACAATACATTTGGGTGAATACAAAAAATAGAAAAAAAATTTGGGAAAAAATTGGGTAAAAAATGGTGATAATTCCGCTAAATATCGTTTAAAGTCATTTCTATTAAACTAATCATACTTTTTATATTTTTATCGTTAAGTTCACATAAATTTACATCTAAAACACGTCTTTACAATACATTTGGGTGAATATAAAAGGTCGTAAAAAAATTTTGAAATACAGGTGATGAATCCGCTAAATATCGTCTTAAGTCATTTCTATTAAACTAATCATACTTTTTATATTTTTAACGTTAAGTTCACATTATTTTACATCTAAAACACGTATTTACAATACATTTGGGTGAATACAAAAAATAGAAAAAAAATTTGGGAAAAAAATGGTGATAATTCCGCTAAATATCGTTTAAAGTCATTTGTATTGAACTAATCATACTTTTTATATTTTTATCGTTAAGTTCACATTATTTTACATCTAAAACACGTCTTTACAATACATTTGGGTGAATATAAAAGGTCGTAAAAAAATTTTGAAATACAGGTGATGAATCCGCTAAATATCGTCTTAAGTCATTTCTATTAAACTAATCATACTTTTTATATTTTTAACGTTAAGTTCACATTATTTTACATCTATAACACGTATTTACAATACATTTGGGTGAATACAAAAAATAGAAAAAAAATTTGGAAAAAAATGGTGATAATTCCGCTAAATATCGTTTAAAGTCATTTGTATTGAACTAATCATACTTTTTATATTTTTATCGTTAAGTTCACATTATTTTACATCTAAAACACGTATTTACAATACATTTGGGTGAATACAAAAAATAGAAAAAAAATTTGGGAAAAAATTGGGTAAAAAATGGTGATAATTCCGCTAAATATCGTTTAAAGTCATTTGTATTGAACTAATCATACTTTTTATATTTTTATCGTTAAGTTCACATTATTTTACATCTAAAACACGTCTTTACAATACATTTGGGTGAATATAAAAGGTCGTAAAAAAATTTTGAAATACAGGTGATGAATCCGCTAAATATCGTCTTAAGTCATTTCTATTACACTAATCATACTTTTTATATTTTTATCGTTAAGTTCACATTATTTTACATCTAAAACACGAATTTACAATACATTTGGGTGAATACAAAAAATAGAAAAAAAATTTGGGAAAAAAATGGTGATAATTCCGCTAAATATCGTTTAAAGTCATTTGTATTGAACTAATCATACTTTTTATATTTTTATCGTTAAGTTCACATTATTTTACATCTAAAACACGTATTTACAATACATTTGGGTGAATACAAAAAATAGAAAAAAAATTTGGGAAAAAATTGGGTAAAAAATGGTGATAATTCCGCTAAATATCGTTTAAAGTCATTTGTATTGAACTAATCATACTTTTTATATTTTTATCGTTAAGTTCACATTATTTTACATCTAAAACACGTCTTTACAATACATTTGGGTGAATATAAAAGGTCGTAAAAAAATTGTGAAATACAGGTGATGAATCCGCTAAATATCGTCTTAAGTCATTTCTATTACACTAATCATACTTTTTATATTTTTATCGTTAAGTTCACATTATTTTACATCTAAAACACGTATTTACAATACATTTGGGTGAATACAAAAAATAGAAAAAAAATTTGGGAAAAAAATGGTGATAATTCCGCTAAATATCGTTTAAAGTCATTTGTATTGAACTAATCATACTTTTTATATTTTTAGCGTTCAGTTCACATTATTTTACATCTAAAACACGTATTTACAATACATTTGGGTGAATACAAAAAATAGAAAAAAAATTTGGGAAAAAATTGGGTAAAAAATGGTGATAATTCCGCTAAATATCGTTTAAAGTCATTTGTATTGAACTAATCATACTTTTTATATTTTTATCGTTAAGTTCACATTATTTTACATCTAAAACACGTCTTTACAATACATTTGGGTGAATATAAAAGGTCGTAAAAAAATTTTGAAATACAGGTGATGAATCCGCTAAATATCGTCTTAAGTCATTTCTATTAAACTAATCATACTTTTTATATTTTTAACGTTAAGTTCACATTATTTTACATCTAAAACACGTATTTACAATACATTTGGGTGAATACAAAAAATAGAAAAAAAATTTGGAAAAAAATGGTGATAATTCCGCTAAATATCGTTTAAAGTCATTTGTATTGAACTAATCATACTTTTTATATTTTTAACGTTAAGTTCACATTATTTTACATCTAAAACACGTATTTACAATACATTTGGGTGAATACAAAAAATAGAAAAAAAATGGTGATAATTCCGCTAAATATCGTTTAAAGTCATTTGTATTGAACTAATCATACTTTTTATATTTTTAACGTTAAGTTCACATTATTTTACATCTAAAACACGTATTTACAATACATTTGGGTGAATACAAAAAATAGAAAAAAAATTTGGGAAAAAATTGGGTAAAAAATGGTGATAATTCCGCTAAATATCGTTTAAAGTCATTTGTATTGAACTAATCATACTTTTTATATTTTTATCGTTAAGTTCACATTATTTTACATCTAAAACACGTATTTACAATACATTTGGGTGAATACAAAAAATAGAAAAAAAATAGAAAAAAAATTTGGGAAAAAAATGGTGATAATTCCGCTAAATATCGTTTAAAGTCATTTGTATTGAACTAATCATACTTTTTATATTTTTATCGTTAAGTTCACATTATTTTACATCTAAAACACGTCTTTACAATACATTTGGGTGAATATAAAAGGTCGTAAAAAAATTTTGAAATACAGGTGATAATTCCGCTAAATATCGTTTAAAGTCATTTGTATTGAACTAATCATACTTTTTATATTTTTAACGTTAAGTTCACATTATTTTACATCTAAAACACGTATTTACAATACATTTGGGTGAATACAAAAAATAGAAAAAAAATGGTGATAATTCCGCTAAATATCGTTTAAAGTCATTTGTATTGAACTAATCATACTTTTTATATTTTTAACGTTAAGTTCACATTATTTTACATCTAAAACACGTATTTACAATACATTTGGGTGAATACAAAAAATAGAAAAAAAATTTGGGAAAAAATTGGGTAAAAAATGGTGATAATTCCGCTAAATATCGTTTAAAGTCATTTGTATTGAACTAATCATACTTTTTATATTTTTATCGTTAAGTTCACATTATTTTACATCTAAAACACGTATTTACAATACATTTGGGTGAATACAAAAAATAGAAAAAAAATAGAAAAAAAATTTGGGAAAAAAATGGTGATAATTCCGCTAAATATCGTTTAAAGTCATTTGTATTGAACTAATCATACTTTTTATATTTTTATCGTTAAGTTCACATTATTTTACATCTAAAACACGTCTTTACAATACATTTGGGTGAATATAAAAGGTCGTAAAAAAATTTTGAAATACAGGTGATGAATCCGCTAAATATCGTCTTAAGTCATTTCTATTAAACTAATCATACTTTTTATATTTTTAACGTTAAGTTCACATTATTTTACATCTAAAACACGTATTTACAATACATTTGGGTGAATACAAAAAATAGAAAAAAAATTTGGGAAAAAATTGGGTAAAAAATGGTGATAATTCCGCTAAATATCGTTTAAAGTCATTTGTATTGAACTAATCATACTTTTTATATTTTTATCGTTAAGATCACATTATTTTACATCTAAAACACGTCTTTACAATACATTTGGGTGAATATAAAAGGTCGTAAAAAAATTTTGAAATACAGGTGATGAATCCGCTATATATCGTCTTAAGTCATTTCTATTAAACTAATCAAACTTTTTATATTTTTAACGTTAAGTTCACATTATTTTACATCTAAAACACGTATTTACAATACATTTGGGTGAATACAAAAAATAGAAAAAAAATTTGGGAAAAAAATGGTGATAATTCCGCTAAATATCGTTTAAAGTCATTTGTATTGAACTAATCATACTTTTTATATTTTTAACGTTAAGTTCACATTATTTTACATCTAAAACACGTATTTACAATACATTTGGGTGAATACAAAAAATAGAAAAAAAATTTGGGAAAAAATTGGGTAAAAAATGGTGATAATTCCGCTAAATATCGTTTAAAGTCATTTGTATTGAACTAATCATACTTTTTATATTTTTAACGTTAAGTTCACATTATTTTACATCTAAAACACGTATTTACAATACATTTGGGTGAATACAAAAAATAGAAAAAAAATTTGGGAAAAAATTGGGTAAAAAATGGTGATAATTCCGCTAAATATCGTTTAAAGTCATTTGTATTGAACTAATCATACTTTTTATATTTTTATCGTTAAGTTCACATTATTTTACATCTAAAACACGTCTTTACAATACATTTGGGTGAATATAAAAGGTCGTAAAAAAATTTTGAAATACAGGTGATGAATCCGCTAAATATCGTCTTAAGTCATTTCTATTAAACTAATCATACTTTTTATATTTTTAACGTTAAGTTCACATTATTTTACATCTAAAACACGTATTTACAATACATTTGGGTGAATACAAAAAATAGAAAAAAAATTTGGGAAAAAAATGGTGATAATTCCGCTAAATATCGTTTAAAGTCATTTGTATTGAACTAATCATACTTTTTATATTTTTATCGTTAAGTTCACATTATTTTACATCTAAAACACGTATTTACAATACATTTGGGTGAATACAAAAAATAGAAAAAAAATAGAAAAAAAATTTGGGAAAAAAATAGTGATAATTCCGCTAAATATCGTTTAAAGTCATTTGTATTGAACTAATCATACTTTTTATATTTTTATCGTTAAGTTCACATTATTTTACATCTAAAACACGTCTTTACAATACATTTGGGTGAATATAAAAGGTCGTAAAAAAATTTTGAAATACAGGTGATGAATCCGCTAAATATCGTCTTAAGTCATTTCTATTAAACTAATCATACTTTTTATATTTTTAACGTTAAGTTCACATTATTTTACATCTAAAACACGTATTTACAATACATTTGGGTGAATACAAAAAATAGAAAAAAAATTTGGGAAAAAAATGGTGATAATTCCGCTAAATATCGTTTAAAGTCATTTGTATTGAACTAATCATACATTTTATATTTTTATCGTTAAGTTCACATTATTTTACATCTAAAACACGTATTTACAATACATTTGGGTGAATACAAAAAATAGAAAAAAAATTTGGGAAAAAATTGGGTAAAAAATGGTGATAATTCCGCTAAATATCGTTTAAAGTCATTTGTATTGAACTAATCATACTTTTTATATTTTTATCGTTAAGTTCACATTATTTTACATCTAAAACACGTCTTTACAATACATTTGGGTGAATATAAAAGGTCGTAAAAAAATTTTGAAATACAGGTGATGAATCCGCTAAATATCGTCTTAAGTCATTTCTATTAAACTAATCATACTTTTTATATTTTTAACGTTAAGTTCACATTATTTTACATCTAAAACACGTATTTACAATACATTTGGGTGAATACAAAAAATAGAAAAAAAATTTGGGAAAAAAATGGTGATAATTCCGCTAAATATCGTTTAAAGTCATTTGTATTGAACTAATCATACTTTTTATATTTTTATCGTTAAGATCACATTATTTTACATCTAAAACACGTCTTTACAATACATTTGGGTGAATATAAAAGGTCGTAAAAAAATTTTGAAATACAGGTGATGAATCCGCTAAATATCGTCTTAAGTCATTTCTATTAAACTAATCATACTTTTTATATTTTTAACGTTAAGTTCACATTATTTTACATCTAAAACACGTATTTACAATGCATTTGGGTGAATACAAAAAATAGAAAAAAAATTTGGGAAAAAATTGGGTAAAAAATGGTGATAATTCCGCTAAATATCGTTTAAAGTCATTTGTATTGAACTAATCATACTTTTTATATTTTTATCGTTAAGTTCACATTATTTTACATCTAAAACACGTATTTACAATACATTTGGGTGAATACAAAAAATAGAAAAAAAATAGAAAAAAAATTTGGGAAAAAAATGGTGATAATTCCGCTAAATATCGTTTAAAGTCATTTGTATTGAACTAATCATACTTTTTATATTTTTATCGTTAAGTTCACATTATTTTACATCTAAAACACGTCTTTACAATACATTTGGGTGAATATAAAAGGTCGTAAAAAAATTTTGAAATACAGGTGATGAATCCGCTAAATATCGTCTTAAGTCATTTCTATTAAACTAATCATACTTTTTATATTTTTAACGTTAAGTTCACATTATTTTACATCTAAAACACGTATTTACAATACATTTGGGTGAATACAAAAAATAGAAAAAAAATTTGGGAAAAAATTGGGTAAAAAATGGTGATAATTCCGCTAAATATCGTTTAAAGTCATTTGTATTGAACTAATCATACTTTTTATATTTTTATCGTTAAGATCACATTATTTTACATCTAAAACACGTCTTTACAATACATTTGGGTGAATATAAAAGGTCGTAAAAAAATTTTGAAATACAGGTGATGAATCCGCTATATATCGTCTTAAGTCATTTCTATTAAACTAATCAAACTTTTTATATTTTTAACGTTAAGTTCACATTATTTTACATCTAAAACACGTATTTACAATACATTTGGGTGAATACAAAAAATAGAAAAAAAATTTGGGAAAAAAATGGTGATAATTCCGCTAAATATCGTTTAAAGTCATTTGTATTGAACTAATCATACATTTTATATTTTTATCGTTAAGTTCACATTATTTTACATCTAAAACACGTATTTACAATACATTTGGGTGAATACAAAAAATAGAAAAAAAATTTGGGAAAAAATTGGGTAAAAAATGGTGATAATTCCGCTAAATATCGTTTAAAGTCATTTGTATTGAACTAATCATACTTTTTATATTTTTATCGTTAAGTTCACATTATTTTACATCTAAAACACGTCTTTACAATACATTTGGGTGAATATAAAAGGTCGTAAAAAAATTTTGAAATACAGGTGATGAATCCGCTAAATATCGTCTTAAGTCATTTCTATTAAACTAATCATACTTTTTATATTTTTAACGTTAAGTTCACATTATTTTACATCTAAAACACGTATTTACAATACATTTGGGTGAATACAAAAAATAGAAAAAAAATTTGGGAAAAAAATGGTGATAATTCCGCTAAATATCGTTTAAAGTCATTTGTATTGAACTAATCATACTTTTTATATTTTTATCGTTAAGATCACATTATTTTACATCTAAAACACGTCTTTACAATACATTTGGGTGAATATAAAAGGTCGTAAAAAAATTTTGAAATACAGGTGATGAATCCGCTAAATATCGTCTTAAGTCATTTCTATTAAACTAATCATACTTTTTATATTTTTAACGTTAAGTTCACATTATTTTACATCTAAAACACGTATTTACAATGCATTTGGGTGAATACAAAAAATAGAAAAAAAATTTGGGAAAAAATTGGGTAAAAAATGGTGATAATTCCGCTAAATATCGTTTAAAGTCATTTGTATTGAACTAATCATACTTTTTATATTTTTATCGTTAAGTTCACATTATTTTACATCTAAAACACGTATTTACAATACATTTGGGTGAATACAAAAAATAGAAAAAAAATAGAAAAAAAATTTGGGAAAAAAATGGTGATAATTCCGCTAAATATCGTTTAAAGTCATTTGTATTGA
Source organism: Diuraphis noxia (assembly GCF_037042655.1). NCBI lineage: Eukaryota > Metazoa > Arthropoda > Insecta > Hemiptera > Aphididae > Diuraphis > Diuraphis noxia. The sequence continues at coordinate 51,673,574 of NW_028301715.1, forward strand.
ACTAATCATACTTTTTATATTTTTATCGTTAAGTTCACATTATTTTACATCTAAAACACGTCTTTACAATACATTTGGGTGAATATAAAAGGTCGTAAAAAAATTTTGAAATACAGGTGATGAATACGCTAAATATCGTCTTAAGTCATTTCTATTAAACTAATCATACTTTTTATATTTTTAACGTTAAGTTCACATTATTTTACATCTAAAACACGTATTTACAATACATTTGGGTGAATACAAAAAATAGAAAAAAAATTTGGGAAAAAATTGGGTAAAAAATGGTGATAATTCCGCTAAATATCGTTTAAAGTCATTTGTATTGAACTAATCATACTTTTTATATTTTTATCGTTAAGATCACATTATTTTACATCTAAAACACGTCTTTACAATACATTTGGGTGAATATAAAAGGTCGTAAAAAAATTTTGAAATACAGGTGATGAATCCGCTATATATCGTCTTAAGTCATTTCTATTAAACTAATCAAACTTTTTATATTTTTAACGTTAAGTTCACATTATTTTACATCTAAAACACGTATTTACAATACATTTGGGTGAATACAAAAAATAGAAAAAAAATTTGGGAAAAAAATGGTGATAATTCCGCTAAATATCGTTTAAAGTCATTTGTATTGAACTAATCATACATTTTATATTTTTATCGTTAAGTTCACATTATTTTACATCTAAAACACGTATTTACAATACATTTGGGTGAATACAAAAAATAGAAAAAAAATTTGGGAAAAAATTGGGTAAAAAATGGTGATAATTCCGCTAAATATCGTTTAAAGTCATTTGTATTGAACTAATCATACTTTTTATATTTTTATCGTTAAGTTCACATTATTTTACATCTAAAACACGTCTTTACAATACATTTGGGTGAATATAAAAGGTCGTAAAAAAATTTTGAAATACAGGTGATGAATCCGCTAAATATCGTCTTAAGTCATTTCTATTAAACTAATCATACTTTTTATATTTTTAACGTTAAGTTCACATTATTTTACATCTAAAACACGTATTTACAATACATTTGGGTGAATACAAAAAATAGAAAAAAAATTTGGGAAAAAAATGGTGATAATTCCGCTAAATATCGTTTAAAGTCATTTGTATTGAACTAATCATACTTTTTATATTTTTATCGTTAAGATCACATTATTTTACATCTAAAACACGTCTTTACAATACATTTGGGTGAATATAAAAGGTCGTAAAAAAATTTTGAAATACAGGTGATGAATCCGCTAAATATCGTCTTAAGTCATTTCTATTAAACTAATCATACTTTTTATATTTTTAACGTTAAGTTCACATTATTTTACATCTAAAACACGTATTTACAATACATTTGGGTGAATACAAAAAATAGAAAAAAAATTTGGGAAAAAAATGGTGATAATTCCGCTAAATATCGTTTAAAGTCATTTGTATTGAACTAATCATACTTTTTATATTTTTATCGTTAAGTTCACATTATTTTACATCTAAAACACGTCTTTACAATACATTTGGGTGAATATAAAAGGTCGTAAAAAAATTTTGAAATACAGGTGATGAATCCGCTAAATATCGTCTTAAGTCATTTCTATTAAACTAATCATACTTTTTATATTTTTATCGTTAAGTTCACATTATTTTACATCTAAAACACGTATTTACAATACATTTGGGTGAATACAAAAAATAGAAAAAAAATTTGGGAAAAAAATGGTGATAATTCCGCTAAATATCGTTTAAAGTCATTTGTATTGAACTAATCATACTTTTTATATTTTTATCGTTAAGTTCACATTATTTTACATCTAAAACACGTATTTACAATACATTTGGGTGAATACAAAAAATAGAAAAAAAATTTGGGAAAAAATTGGGTAAAAAATGGTGATAATTCCGCTAAATATCGTTTAAAGTCATTTGTATTGAACTAATCATACTTTTTATATTTTTATCGTTAAGTTCACATTATTTTACATCTAAAACACGTCTTTACAATACATTTGGGTGAATATAAAAGGTCGTAAAAAAATTTTGAAATACAGGTGATGAATCCGCTAAATATCGTCTTAAGTCATTTCTATTAAACTAATCATACTTTTTATATTTTTATCGTTAAGTTCACATTATTTTACATCTAAAACACGTATTTACAATACATTTGGGTGAATACAAAAAATAGAAAAAAAATTTGGGAAAAAAATAGTGATAATTCCGCTAAATATCGTTTAAAGTCATTTGTATTGAACTAATCATACTTTTTATATTTTTATCGTTAAGTTCACATTATTTTACATCTAAAACACGTCTTTACAATACATTTGGGTGAATATAAAAGGTCGTAAAAAAATTTTGAAATACAGGTGATGAATCCGCTAAATATCGTCTTAAGTCATTTCTATTAAACTAATCATACTTTTTATATTTTTAACGTTAAGTTCACATTATTTTACATCTAAAACACGTATTTACAATACATTTGGGTGAATACAAAAAATAGAAAAAAAATTTGGGAAAAAAATGGTGATAATTCCGCTAAATATCGTTTAAAGTCATTTGTATTGAACTAATCATACTTTTTATATTTTTATCGTTAAGATCACATTATTTTACATCTAAAACACGTCTTTACAATACATTTGGGTGAATATAAAAGGTCGTAAAAAAATTTTGAAATACAGGTGATGAATCCGCTAAATATCGTCTTAAGTCATTTCTATTAAACTAATCATACTTTTTATATTTTTAACGTTAAGTTCACATTATTTTACATCTAAAACACGTATTTACAATACATTTGGGTGAATACAAAAAATAGAAAAAAAATTTGGGAAAAAATTGGGTAAAAAATGGTGATAATTCCGCTAAATATCGTTTAAAGTCATTTGTATTGAACTAATCATACATTTTATATTTTTATCGTTAAGTTCACATTATTTTACATCTAAAACACGTATTTACAATACATTTGGGTGAATACAAAAAATAGAAAAAAAATTTGGGAAAAAATTGGGTAAAAAATGGTGATAATTCCGCTAAATATCGTTTAAAGTCATTTCTATTAAACTAATCATACTTTTTATATTTTTATCGTTAAGTTCACATAAATTTACATCTAAAACACGTCTTTACAATACATTTGGGTGAATATAAAAGGTCGTAAAAAAATTTTGAAATACAGGTGATGAATCCGCTAAATATCGTCTTAAGTCATTTCTATTAAACTAATCATACTTTTTATATTTTTAACGTTAAGTTCACATTATTTTACATCTAAAACACGTATTTACAATACATTTGGGTGAATACAAAAAATAGAAAAAAAATTTGGGAAAAAAATGGTGATAATTCCGCTAAATATCGTTTAAAGTCATTTGTATTGAACTAATCATACTTTTTATATTTTTATCGTTAAGTTCACATTATTTTACATCTAAAACACGTCTTTACAATACATTTGGGTGAATATAAAAGGTCGTAAAAAAATTTTGAAATACAGGTGATGAATCCGCTAAATATCGTCTTAAGTCATTTCTATTAAACTAATCATACTTTTTATATTTTTATCGTTAAGTTCACATTATTTTACATCTAAAACACGTATTTACAATACATTTGGGTGAATACAAAAAATAGAAAAAAAATTTGGGAAAAAAATGGTGATAATTCCGCTAAATATCGTTTAAAATCATTTGTATTGAATTAATCATACTTTTTATATTTTTATCGTTAAGTTCACATTATTTTACATCTAAAACACGTATTTACAATACATTTGGGTGAATACAAAAAATAGAAAAAAAATTTGGGAAAAAATTGGGTAAAAAATGGTGATAATTCCGCTAAATATCGTTTAAAGTCATTTGTATTGAACTAATCATACTTTTTATATTTTTATCGTTAAGTTAACATTATTTTACATCTAAAACACGTCTTTACAATACATTTGGGTGAATATAAAAGGTCGTAAAAAAATTTTGAAATACAGGTGATGAATCCGCTAAATATCGTCTTAAGTCATTTCTATTAAACTAATCATACTTTTTATATTTTTATCGTTAAGTTCACATTATTTTACATCTAAAACACGTATTTACAATACATTTGGGTGAATACAAAAAATAGAAAAAAAATTTGGGAAAAAAATGGTGATAATTCCGCTAAATATCGTTTAAAGTCATTTGTATTGAACTAATCATACTTTTTATATTTTTATCGTTAAGTTCACATTATTTTACATCTAAAACACGTATTTACAATACATTTGGGTGAATACAAAAAATAGAAAAAAAATAGAAAAAAAATTTGGGAAAAAAATGGTGATAATTCCGCTAAATATCGTTTAAAGTCATTTGTATTGAACTAATCATACTTTTTATATTTTTATCGTTAAGTTCACATTATTTTACATCTAAAACACGTCTTTACAATACATTTGGGTGAATATAAAAGGTCGTAAAAAAATTTTGAAATACAGGTGATGAATCCGCTAAATATCGTCTTAAGTCATTTCTATTAAACTAATCATACTTTTTATATTTTTAACGTTAAGTTCACATTATTTTACATCTAAAACACGTATTTACAATACATTTGGGTGAATACAAAAAATAGAAAAAAAATTTGGGAAAAAATTGGGTAAAAAATGGTGATAATTCCGCTAAATATCGTTTAAAGTCATTTGTATTGAACTAATCATACTTTTTATATTTTTATCGTTAAGATCACATTATTTTACATCTAAAACACGTCTTTACAATACATTTGGGTGAATATAAAAGGTCGTAAAAAAATTTTGAAATACAGGTGATGAATCCGCTATATATCGTCTTAAGTCATTTCTATTAAACTAATCAAACTTTTTATATTTTTAACGTTAAGTTCACATTATTTTACATCTAAAACACGTATTTACAATACATTTGGGTGAATACAAAAAATAGAAAAAAAATTTGGGAAAAAAATGGTGATAATTCCGCTAAATATCGTTTAAAGTCATTTGTATTGAACTAATCATACATTTTATATTTTTATCGTTAAGTTCACATTATTTTACATCTAAAACACGTATTTACAATACATTTGGGTGAATACAAAAAATAGAAAAAAAATTTGGGAAAAAATTGGGTAAAAAATGGTGATAATTCCGCTAAATATCGTTTAAAGTCATTTGTATTGAACTAATCATACTTTTTATATTTTTATCGTTAAGTTCACATTATTTTACATCTAAAACACGTCTTTACAATACATTTGGGTGAATATAAAAGGTCGTAAAAAAATTTTGAAATACAGGTGATGAATCCGCTAAATATCGTCTTAAGTCATTTCTATTAAACTAATCATACTTTTTATATTTTTAACGTTAAGTTCACATTATTTTACATCTAAAACACGTATTTACAATACATTTGGGTGAATACAAAAAATAGAAAAAAAATTTGGGAAAAAAATGGTGATAATTCCGCTAAATATCGTTTAAAGTCATTTGTATTGAACTAATCATACTTTTTATATTTTTATCGTTAAGATCACATTATTTTACATCTAAAACACGTCTTTACAATACATTTGGGTGAATATAAAAGGTCGTAAAAAAATTTTGAAATACAGGTGATGAATCCGCTAAATATCGTCTTAAGTCATTTCTATTAAACTAATCATACTTTTTATATTTTTAACGTTAAGTTCACATTATTTTACATCTAAAACACGTATTTACAATACATTTGGGTGAATACAAAAAATAGAAAAAAAATTTGGGAAAAAAATGGTGATAATTCCGCTAAATATCGTTTAAAGTCATTTGTATTGAACTAATCATACTTTTTATATTTTTATCGTTAAGTTCACATTATTTTACATCTAAAACACGTCTTTACAATACATTTGGGTGAATATAAAAGGTCGTAAAAAAATTTTGAAATACAGGTGATGAATCCGCTAAATATCGTCTTAAGTCATTTCTATTAAACTAATCATACTTTTTATATTTTTATCGTTAAGTTCACATTATTTTACATCTAAAACACGTATTTACAATACATTTGGGTGAATACAAAAAATAGAAAAAAAATTTGGGAAAAAAATGGTGATAATTCCGCTAAATATCGTTTAAAGTCATTTGTATTGAACTAATCATACTTTTTATATTTTTATCGTTAAGTTCACATTATTTTACATCTAAAACACGTATTTACAATACATTTGGGTGAATACAAAAAATAGAAAAAAAATTTGGGAAAAAATTGGGTAAAAAATGGTGATAATTCCGCTAAATATCGTTTAAAGTCATTTGTATTGAACTAATCATACTTTTTATATTTTTATCGTTAAGTTCACATTATTTTACATCTAAAACACGTCTTTACAATACATTTGGGTGAATATAAAAGGTCGTAAAAAAATTTTGAAATACAGGTGATGAATCCGCTAAATATCGTCTTAAGTCATTTCTATTAAACTAATCATACTTTTTATATTTTTATCGTTAAGTTCACATTATTTTACATCTAAAACACGTATTTACAATACATTTGGGTGAATACAAAAAATAGAAAAAAAATTTGGGAAAAAAATGGTGATAATTCCGCTAAATATCGTTTAAAGTCATTTGTATTGAACTAATCATACTTTTTATATTTTTATCGTTAAGTTCACATTATTTTACATCTAAAACACGTATTTACAATACATTTGGGTGAATACAAAAAATAGAAAAAAAATAGAAAAAAAATTTGGGAAAAAAATAGTGATAATTCCGCTAAATATCGTTTAAAGTCATTTGTATTGAACTAATCATACTTTTTATATTTTTATCGTTAAGTTCACATTATTTTACATCTAAAACACGTCTTTACAATACATTTGGGTGAATATAAAAGGTCGTAAAAAAATTTTGAAATACAGGTGATGAATCCGCTAAATATCGTCTTAAGTCATTTCTATTAAACTAATCATACTTTTTATATTTTTAACGTTAAGTTCACATTATTTTACATCTAAAACACGTATTTACAATACATTTGGGTGAATACAAAAAATAGAAAAAAAATTTGGGAAAAAATTGGGTAAAAAATGGTGATAATTCCGCTAAATATCGTTTAAAGTCATTTGTATTGAACTAATCATACTTTTTATATTTTTATCGTTAAGTTCACATTATTTTACATCTAAAACACGTCTTTACAATACATTTGGGTGAATATAAAAGGTCGTAAAAAAATTTTGAAATACAGGTGATGAATCCGCTAAATATCGTCTTAAGTCATTTCTATTAAACTAATCATACTTTTTATATTTTTAACGTTAAGTTCACATTATTTTACATCTAAAACACGTATTTACAATACATTTGGGTGAATACAAAAAATAGAAAAAAAATTTGGGAAAAAAATGGTGATAATTCCGCTAAATATCGTTTAAAGTCATTTGTATTGAACTAATCATACTTTTTATATTTTTATCGTTAAGTTCACATTATTTTACATCTAAAACACGTATTTACAATACATTTGGGTGAATACAAAAAATAGAAAAAAAATTTGGGAAAAAAATGGTGATAATTCCGCTAAATATCGTTTAAAGTCATTTGTATTGAACTAATCATACTTTTTATATTTTTATCGTTAAGTTCACATTATTTTACATCTAAAACACGTCTTTACAATACATTTGGGTGAATATAAAAGGTCGTAAAAAAATTTTGAAATACAGGTGATGAATCCGCTAAATATCGTCTTAAGTCATTTCTATTAAACTAATCATACTTTTTATATTTTTATCGTTAAGTTCACATTATTTTACATCTAAAACACGTATTTACAATACATTTGGGTGAATACAAAAAATAGAAAAAAAATTTGGGAAAAAAATGGTGATAATTCCGCTAAATATCGTTTAAAGTCATTTGTATTGAACTAATCATACTTTTTATATTTTTATCGTTAAGTTCACATTATTTTACATCTAAAACACGTATTTACAATACATTTGGGTGAATACAAAAAATAGAAAAAAAATTTGGGAAAAAATTGGGTAAAAAATGGTGATAATTCCGCTAAATATCGTTTAAAGTCATTTGTATTGAACTAATCATACTTTTTATATTTTTATCGTTAAGTTCACATTATTTTACATCTAAAACACGTATTTACAATACATTTGGGTGAATACAAAAAATAGAAAAAAAATTTGGGAAAAAAATGGTGATAATTCCGCTAAATATCGTTTAAAGTCATTTGTATTGAACTAATCATACTTTTTATATTTTTATCGTTAAGTTCACATTATTTTACATCTAAAACACGTATTTACAATACATTTGGGTGAATACAAAAAATAGAAAAAAAATTTGGGAAAAAATTGGGTAAAAAATGGTGATAATTCCGCTAAATATCGTTTAAAGTCATTTGTATTGAACTAATCATACTTTTTATATTTTTATCGTTAAGTTCACATTATTTTACATCTAAAACACGTCTTTACAATACATTTGGGTGAATATAAAAGGTCGTAAAAAAATTTTGAAATACAGGTGATGAATCCGCTAAATATCGTCTTAAGTCATTTCTATTAAACTAATCATACTTTTTATATTTTTATCGTTAAGTTCACATTATTTGACATCTAAAACACGTATTTACAATACATTTGGGTGAATACAAAAAATAGAAAAAAAATTTGGGAAAAAAATGGTGATAATTCCGCTAAATATCGTTTAAAGTCATTTGTATTGAACTAATCATACTTTTTATATTTTTATCGTTAAGTTCACATTATTTTACATCTAAAACACGTCTTTACAATACATTTGGGTGAATATAAAAGGTCGTAAAAAAATTTTGAAATACAGGTGATGAATCCGCTAAATATCGTCTTAAGTCATTTCTATTAAAATAATCATACTTTTTATATTTTTAACGTTAAGTTCACATTATTTTACATCTAAAACACGTATTTACAATACATTTGGGTGAATACAAAAAATAGAAAAAAAATTTGGGAAAAAATTGGGTAAAAAATGGTGATAATTCCGCTAAATATCGTTTAAAGTCATTTGTATTGAACTAATCATACTTTTTATATTTTTATCGTTAAGTTCACATTATTTTACATCTAAAAAACGTCTTTACAATACATTTGGGTGAATATAAAAGGTCGTAAAAAAATTTTGAAATACAGGTGATGAATCCGCTAAATATCGTCTTAAGTCATTTCTATTAAACTAATCATACTTTTTATATTTTTATCGTTAAGTTCACATTATTTTACATCTAAAACACGTATTTACAATACATTTGGGTGAATACAAAAAATAGAAAAAAAATTTGGGAAAAAAATGGTGATAATTCCGCTAAATATCGTTTAAAGTCATTTGTATTGAACTAATCATACTTTTTATATTTTTATCGTTAAGTTCACATTATTTTACATCTAAAACACGTATTTACAATACATTTGGGTGAATACAAAAAATAGAAAAAAAATTTGGGAAAAAATTGGGTAAAAAATGGTGATAATTCCGCTAAATATCGTTTAAAGTCATTTGTATTGAACTAATCATACTTTTTATATTTTTATCGTTAAGTTCACATTATTTTACATCTAAAACACGTCTTTACAATACATTTGGGTGAATATAAAAGGTCGTAAAAAAATTTTGAAATACAGGTGATGAATCCGCTAAATATCGTCTTAAGTCATTTCTATTAAACTAATCATACTTTTTATATTTTTATCGTTAAGTTCACATTATTTTAAATCTAAAACACGTATTTACAATACATTTGGGTGAATACAAAAAATAGAAAAAAAATTTGGGAAAAAAATGGTGATAATTCCGCTAAATATCGTTTAAAGTCATTTGTATTGAACTAATCATACTTTTTATATTTTTATCGTTAAGTTCACATTATTTTACATCTAAAACACGTATTTACAATACATTTGGGTGAATACAAAAAATAGAAAAAAAATAGAAAAAAAATTTGGGAAAAAAATAGTGATAATTCCGCTAAATATCGTTTAAAGTCATTTGTATTGAACTAATCATACTTTTTATATTTTTATCGTTAAGTTCACATTATTTTACATCTAAAACACGTCTTTACAATACATTTGGGTGAATATAAAAGGTCGTAAAAAAATTTTGAAATACAGGTGATGAATCCGCTAAATATCGTCTTAAGTCATTTCTATTAAACTAATCATACTTTTTATATTTTTAACGTTAAGTTCACATTATTTTACATCTAAAACACGTATTTACAATACATTTGGGTGAATACAAAAAATAGAAAAAAAATTTGGGAAAAAATTGGGTAAAAAATGGTGATAATTCCGCTAAATATCGTTTAATGTCATTTGTATTGAACTAATCATACTTTTTATATTTTTATCGTTAAGTTCACATTATTTTACATCTAAAACACGTCTTTACAATACATTTGGGTGAATATAAAAGGTCGTAAAAAAATTTTGAAATACAGGTGATGAATCCGCTAAATATCGTCTTAAGTCATTTCTATTAAACTAATCATACTTTTTATATTTTTAACGTTAAGTTCACATTATTTTACATCTAAAACACGTATTTACAATACATTTGGGTGAATACAAAAAATAGAAAAAAAATTTGGGAAAAAAATGGTGATAATTCCGCTAAATATCGTTTAAAGTCATTTGTATTGAACTAATCATACTTTTTATATTTTTATCGTTAAGATCACATTATTTTACATCTAAAACACGTCTTTACAATACATTTGGGTGAATATAAAAGGTCGTAAAAAAATTTTGAAATACAGGTGATGAATCCGCTAAATATCGTCTTAAGTCATTTCTATTAAACTAATCATACTTTTTATATTTTTAACGTTAAGTTCACATTATTTTACATCTAAAACACGTATTTACAATACATTTGGGTGAATACAAAAAATAGAAAAAAAATTTGGGAAAAAAATGGTGATAATTCCGCTAAATATCGTTTAAAGTCATTTGTATTGAACTAATCATACTTTTTATATTTTTATCGTTAAGTTCACATTATTTTACATCTAAAACACGTATTTACAATACATTTGGGTGAATACAAAAAATAGAAAAAAAATTTGGGAAAAAAATGGTGATAATTCCGCTAAATATCGTTTAAAGTCATTTGTATTGAACTAATCATACTTTTTATATTTTTATCGTTAAGTTCACATTATTTTACATCTAAAACACGTATTTACAATACATTTGGGTGAATACAAAAAATAGAAAAAAAATTTGGGAAAAAATTGGGTAAAAAATGGTGATAATTCCGCTAAATATCGTTTAAAGTCATTTGTATTGAACTAATCATACTTTTTATATTTTTATCGTTAAGTTCACATTATTTTACATCTAAAACACGTCTTTACAATACATTTGGGTGAATATAAAAGGTCGTAAAAAAATTTTGAAATACAGGTGATGAATCCGCTAAATATCGTCTTAAGTCATTTCTATTAAACTAATCATACTTTTTATATTTTTATCGTTAAGTTCACATTATTTTACATCTAAAACACGTATTTACAATACATTTGGGTGAATACAAAAAATAGAAAAAAAATTTGGGAAAAAAATGGTGATAATTCCGCTAAATATCGTTTAAAGTCATTTGTATTGAACTAATCATACTTTTTATATTTTTATCGTTAAGTTCACATTATTTTACATCTAAAACACGTATTTACAATACATTTGGGTGAATACAAAAAATAGAAAAAAAATAGAAAAAAAATTTGGGAAAAAAATAGTGATAATTCCGCTAAATATCGTTTAAAGTCATTTGTATCGAACTAATCATACTTTTTATATTTTTATCGTTAAGTTCACATTATTTTACATCTAAAACACGTCTTTACAATACATTTGGGTGAATATAAAAGGTCGTAAAAAAATTTTGAAATACAGGTGATGAATCCGCTAAATATCGTCTTAAGTCATTTCTATTAAACTAATCATACTTTTTATATTTTTAACGTTAAGTTCACATTATTTTACATCTAAAACACGTATTTACAATACATTTGGGTGAATACAAAAAATAGAAAAAAAATTTGGGAAAAAATTGGGTAAAAAATGGTGATAATTCCGCTAAATATCGTTTAAAGTCATTTGTATTGAACTAATCATACTTTTTATATTTTTATCGTTAAGTTCACATTATTTTACATCTAAAACACGTATTTACAATACATTTGGGTGAATACAAAAAATAGAAAAAAAATAGAAAAAAAATTTGGGAAAAAAATAGTGATAATTCCGCTAAATATCGTTTAAAGTCATTTGTATTGAACTAATCATACTTTTTATATTTTTATCGTTAAGTTCACATTATTTTACATCTAAAACACGTCTTTACAATACATTTGGGTGAATATAAAAGGTCGTAAAAAAATTTTGAAATACAGGTGATGAATCCGCTAAATATCGTCTTAAGTCATTTCTATTAAAATAATCATACTTTTTATATTTTTAACGTTAAGTTCACATTATTTTACATCTAAAACACGTATTTACAATACATTTGGGTGAATACAAAAAATAGAAAAAAAATTTGGGAAAAAATTGGGTAAAAAATGGTGATAATTCCGCTAAATATCGTTTAAAGTCATTTGTATTGAACTAATCATACTTTTTATATTTTTATCGTTAAGTTCACATTATTTTACATCTAAAACACGTCTTTACAATACATTTGGGTGAATATAAAAGGTCGTAAAAAAATTTTGAAATACAGGTGATGAATCCGCTAAATATCGTCTTAAGTCATTTCTATTAAACTAATCATACTTTTTATATTTTTATCGTTAAGTTCACATTATTTTACATCTAAAACACGTATTTACAATACATTTGGGTGAATACAAAAAATAGAAAAAAAATTTGGGAAAAAAATGGTGATAATTCCGCTAAATATCGTTTAAAGTCATTTGTATTGAACTAATCATACTTTTTATATTTTTATCGTTAAGTTCACATTATTTTACATCTAAAACACGTATTTACAATACATTTGGGTGAATACAAAAAATAGAAAAAAAATAGAAAAAAAATTTGGGAAAAAAATAGTGATAATTCCGCTAAATATCGTTTAAAGTCATTTGTATTGAACTAATCATACTTTTTATATTTTTATCGTTAAGTTCACATTATTTTACATCTAAAACACGTCTTTACAATACATTTGGGTGAATATAAAAGGTCGTAAAAAAATTTTGAAATACAGGTGATGAATCCGCTAAATATCGTCTTAAGTCATTTCTATTAAACTAATCATACTTTTTATATTTTTAACGTTAAGTTCACATTATTTTACATCTAAAACACGTATTTACAATACATTTGGGTGAATACAAAAAATAGAAAAAAAATTTGGGAAAAAATTGGGTAAAAAATGGTGATAATTCCGCTAAATATCGTTTAAAGTCATTTGTATTGAACTAATCATACTTTTTATATTTTTATCGTTAAGTTCACATTATTTTACATCTAAAACACGTCTTTACAATACATTTGGGTGAATATAAAAGGTCGTAAAAAAATTTTGAAATACAGGTGATGAATCCGCTAAATATCGTCTTAAGTCATTTCTATTAAACTAATCATACTTTTTATATTTTTAACGTTAAGTTCACATTATTTTACATCTAAAACACGTATTTACAATACATTTGGGTGAATACAAAAAATAGAAAAAAAATTTGGGAAAAAAATGGTGATAATTCCGCTAAATATCGTTTAAAGTCATTTGTATTGAACTAATCATACTTTTTATATTTTTATCGTTAAGTTCACATTATTTTACATCTAAAACACGTCTTTACAATACATTTGGGTGAATATAAAAGGTCGTAAAAAAATTTTGAAATACAGGTGATGAATCCGCTAAATATCGTCTTAAGTCATTTCTATTAAACTAATCATACTTTTTATATTTTTAACGTTAAGTTCACATTATTTTACATCTAAAACACGTATTTACAATACATTTGGGTGAATACAAAAAATAGAAAAAAAATTTGGGAAAAAAATGGTGATAATTCCGCTAAATATCGTTTAAAGTCATTTGTATTGAACTAATCATACTTTTTATATTTTTATCGTTAAGTTCACATTATTTTACATCTAAAACACGTATTTACAATACATTTGGGTGAATACAAAAAATAGAAAAAAAATTTGGGAAAAAAATGGTGATAATTCCGCTAAATATCGTTTAAAGTCATTTGTATTGAACTAATCATACTTTTTATATTTTTATCGTTAAGTTCACATTATTTTACATCTAAAACACGTCTTTACAATACATTTGGGTGAATATAAAAGGTCGTAAAAAAATTTTGAAATACAGGTGATGAATCCGCTAAATATCGTCTTAAGTCATTTCTATTAAACTAATCATACTTTTTATATTTTTATCGTTAAGTTCACATTATTTTACATCTAAAACACGTATTTACAATACATTTGGGTGAATACAAAAAATAGAAAAAAAATTTGGGAAAAAAATGGTGATAATTCCGCTAAATATCGTTTAAAGTCATTTGTATTGAACTAATCATACTTTTTATATTTTTATCGTTAAGTTCACATTATTTTACATCTAAAACACGTATTTACAATACATTTGGGTGAATACAAAAAATAGAAAAAAAATTTGGGAAAAAATTGGGTAAAAAATGGTGATAATTCCGCTAAATATCGTTTAAAGTCATTTGTATTGAACTAATCATACTTTTTATATTTTTATCGTTAAGTTCACATTATTTTACATCTAAAACACGTATTTACAATACATTTGGGTGAATACAAAAAATAGAAAAAAAATTTGGGAAAAAAATGGTGATAATTCCGCTAAATATCGTTTAAAGTCATTTGTATTGAACTAATCATACTTTTTATATTTTTATCGTTAAGTTCACATTATTTTACATCTAAAACACGTATTTACAATACATTTGGGTGAATACAAAAAATAGAAAAAAAATTTGGGAAAAAATTGGGTAAAAAATGGTGATAATTCCGCTAAATATCGTTTAAAGTCATTTGTATTGAACTAATCATACTTTTTATATTTTTATCGTTAAGTTCACATTATTTTACATCTAAAACACGTCTTTACAATACATTTGGGTGAATATAAAAGGTCGTAAAAAAATTTTGAAATACAGGTGATGAATCCGCTAAATATCGTCTTAAGTCATTTCTATTAAACTAATCATACTTTTTATATTTTTATCGTTAAGTTCACATTATTTTACATCTAAAACACGTATTTACAATACATTTGGGTGAATACAAAAAATAGAAAAAAAATTTGGGAAAAAAATGGTGATAATTCCGCTAAATATCGTTTAAAGTCATTTGTATTGAACTAATCATACTTTTTATATTTTTATCGTTAAGTTCACATTATTTTACATCTAAAACACGTATTTACAATACATTTGGGTGAATACAAAAAATAGAAAAAAAATAGAAAAAAAATTTGGGAAAAAAATAGTGATAATTCCGCTAAATATCGTTTAAAGTCATTTGTATTGAACTAATCATACTTTTTATATTTTTATCGTTAAGTTCACATTATTTTACATCTAAAACACGTCTTTACAATACATTTGGGTGAATATAAAAGGTCGTAAAAAAATTTTGAAATACAGGTGATGAATCCGCTAAATATCGTCTTAAGTCATTTCTATTAAACTAATCATACTTTTTATATTTTTAACGTTAAGTTCACATTATTTTACATCTAAAACACGTATTTACAATACATTTGGGTGAATACAAAAAATAGAAAAAAAATTTGGGAAAAAATTGGGTAAAAAATGGTGATAATTCCGCTAAATATCGTTTAAAGTCATTTGTATTGAACTAATCATACTTTTTATATTTTTATCGTTAAGTTCACATTATTTTACATCTAAAACACGTATTTACAATACATTTGGGTGAATACAAAAAATAGAAAAAAAATAGAAAAAAAATTTGGGAAAAAAATAGTGATAATTCCGCTAAATATCGTTTAAAGTCATTTGTATTGAACTAATCATACATTTTATATTTTTATCGTTAAGTTCACATTATTTTACATCTAAAACACGTCTTTACAATACATTTGGGTGAATATAAAAGGTCGTAAAAAAATTTTGAAATACAGGTGATGAATCCGCTAAATATCGTCTTAAGTCATTTCTATTAAAATAATCATACTTTTTATATTTTTAACGTTAAGTTCACATTATTTTACATCTAAAACACGTATTTACAATACATTTGGGTGAATACAAAAAATAGAAAAAAAATTTGGGAAAAAATTGGGTAAAAAATGGTGATAATTCCGCTAAATATCGTTTAAAGTCATTTGTATTGAACTAATCATACTTTTTATATTTTTATCGTTAAGTTCACATTATTTTACATCTAAAACACGTCTTTACAATACATTTGGGTGAATATAAAAGGTCGTAAAAAAATTTTGAAATACAGGTGATGAATCCGCTAAATATCGTCTTAAGTCATTTCTATTAAACTAATCATACTTTTTATATTTTTATCGTTAAGTTCACATTATTTTACATCTAAAACACGTATTTACAATACATTTGGGTGAATACAAAAAATAGAAAAAAAATTTGGGAAAAAAATGGTGATAATTCCGCTAAATATCGTTTAAAGTCATTTGTATTGAACTAATCATACTTTTTATATTTTTATCGTTAAGTTCACATTATTTTACATCTAAAACACGTATTTACAATACATTTGGGTGAATACAAAAAATAGAAAAAAAATAGAAAAAAAATTTGGGAAAAAAATAGTGATAATTCCGCTAAATATCGTTTAAAGTCATTTGTATTGAACTAATCATACTTTTTATATTTTTATCGTTAAGTTCACATTATTTTACATCTAAAACACGTCTTTACAATACATTTGGGTGAATATAAAAGGTCGTAAAAAAATTTTGAAATACAGGTGATGAATCCGCTAAATATCGTCTTAAGTCATTTCTATTAAACTAATCATACTTTTTATATTTTTAACGTTAAGTTCACATTATTTTACATCTAAAACACGTATTTACAATACATTTGGGTGAATACAAAAAATAGAAAAAAAATTTGGGAAAAAATTGGGTAAAAAATGGTGATAATTCCGCTAAATATCGTTTAAAGTCATTTGTATTGAACTAATCATACTTTTTATATTTTTATCGTTAAGTTCACATTATTTTACATCTAAAACACGTCTTTACAATACATTTGGGTGAATATAAAAGGTCGTAAAAAAATTTTGAAATACAGGTGATGAATCCGCTAAATATCGTCTTAAGTCATTTCTATTAAACTAATCATACTTTTTATATTTTTAACGTTAAGTTCACATTATTTTACATCTAAAACACGTATTTACAATACATTTGGGTGAATACAAAAAATAGAAAAAAAATTTGGGAAAAAAATGGTGATAATTCCGCTAAATATCGTTTAAAGTCATTTGTATTGAACTAATCATACTTTTTATATTTTTATCGTTAAGTTCACATTATTTTACATCTAAAACACGTATTTACAATACATTTGGGTGAATACAAAAAATAGAAAAAAAATTTGGGAAAAAAATGGTGATAATTCCGCTAAATATCGTTTAAAGTCATTTGTATTGAACTAATCATACTTTTTATATTTTTATCGTTAAGTTCACATTATTTTACATCTAAAACACGTCTTTACAATACATTTGGGTGAATATAAAAGGTCGTAAAAAAATTTTGAAATACAGGTGATGAATCCGCTAAATATCGTCTTAAGTCATTTCTATTAAACTAATCATACTTTTTATATTTTTATCGTTAAGTTCACATTATTTTACATCTAAAACACGTATTTACAATACATTTGGGTGAATACAAAAAATAGAAAAAAAATTTGGGAAAAAAATGGTGATAATTCCGCTAAATATCGTTTAAAGTCATTTGTATTGAACTAATCATACTTTTTATATTTTTATCGTTAAGTTCACATTATTTTACATCTAAAACACGTATTTACAATACATTTGGGTGAATACAAAAAATAGAAAAAAAATTTGGGAAAAAATTGGGTAAAAAATGGTGATAATTCCGCTAAATATCGTTTAAAGTCATTTGTATTGAACTAATCATACTTTTTATATTTTTATCGTTAAGTTCACATTATTTTACATCTAAAACACGTATTTACAATACATTTGGGTGAATACAAAAAATAGAAAAAAAATTTGGGAAAAAAATGGTGATAATTCCGCTAAATATCGTTTAAAGTCATTTGTATTGAACTAATCATACTTTTTATATTTTTATCGTTAAGTTCACATTATTTTACATCTAAAACACGTATTTACAATACATTTGGGTGAATACAAAAAATAGAAAAAAAATTTGGGAAAAAATTGGGTAAAAAATGGTGATAATTCCGCTAAATATCGTTTAAAGTCATTTGTATTGAACTAATCATACTTTTTATATTTTTATCGTTAAGTTCACATTATTTTACATCTAAAACACGTCTTTACAATACATTTGGGTGAATATAAAAGGTCGTAAAAAAATTTTGAAATACAGGTGATGAATCCGCTAAATATCGTCTTAAGTCATTTCTATTAAACTAATCATACTTTTAATATTTTTAACGTTAAGTTCACATTATTTTACATCTAAAACACGTATTTACAATACATTTGGGTGAATACAAAAAATAGAAAAAAAATTTGGGAAAAAAATGGTGATAATTCCGCTAAATATCGTTTAAAGTCATTTGTATTGAACTAATCATACTTTTTATATTTTTATCGTTAAGTTCACATTATTTTACATCTAAAACACGTATTTACAATACATTTGGGTGAATACAAAAAATAGAAAAAAAATTTGGGAAAAAAATGGTGATAATTCCGCTAAATATCGTTTAAAGTCATTTGTATTGAACTAATCATACTTTTTATATTTTTATCGTTAAGTTCACATTATTTTACATCTAAAACACGTCTTTACAATACATTTGGGTGAATATAAAAGGTCGTAAAAAAATTTTGAAATACAGGTGATGAATCCGCTAAATATCGTCTTAAGTCATTTCTATTAAACTAATCATACTTTTTATATTTTTATCGTTAAGTTCACATTATTTTACATCTAAAACACGTATTTACAATACATTTGGGTGAATACAAAAAATAGAAAAAAAATTTGGGAAAAAAATGGTGATAATTCCGCTAAATATCGTTTAAAGTCATTTGTATTGAACTAATCATACTTTTTATATTTTTATCGTTAAGTTCACATTATTTTACATCTAAAACACGTATTTACAATACATTTGGGTGAATACAAAAAATAGAAAAAAAATTTGGGAAAAAATTGGGTAAAAAATGGTGATAATTCCGCTAAATATCGTTTAAAGTCATTTGTATTGAACTAATCATACTTTTTATATTTTTATCGTTAAGTTCACATTATTTTACATCTAAAACACGTATTTACAATACATTTGGGTGAATACAAAAAATAGAAAAAAAATTTGGGAAAAAAATGGTGATAATTCCGCTAAATATCGTTTAAAGTCATTTGTATTGAACTAATCATACTTTTTATATTTTTATCGTTAAGTTCACATTATTTTACATCTAAAACACGTATTTACAATACATTTGGGTGAATACAAAAAATAGAAAAAAAATAGAAAAAAAATTTGGGAAAAAAATAGTGATAATTCCGCTAAATATCGTTTAAAGTCATTTGTATTGAACTAATCATACTTTTTATATTTTTATCGTTAAGTTCACATTATTTTACATCTAAAACACGTCTTTACAATACATTTGGGTGAATATAAAAGGTCGTAAAAAAATTTTGAAATACAGGTGATGAATCCGCTAAATATCGTCTTAAGTCATTTCTATTAAACTAATCATACTTTTTATATTTTTAACGTTAAGTTCACATTATTTTACATCTAAAACACGTATTTACAATACATTTGGGTGAATACAAAAAATAGAAAAAAAATTTGGGAAAAAATTGGGTAAAAAATGGTGATAATTCCGCTAAATATCGTTTAAAGTCATTTGTATTGAACTAATCATACTTTTTATATTTTTATCGTTAAGTTCACATTATTTTACATCTAAAACACGTCTTTACAATACATTTGGGTGAATATAAAAGGTCGTAAAAAAATTTTGAAATACAGGTGATGAATCCGCTAAATATCGTCTTAAGTCATTTCTATTAAACTAATCATACTTTTTATATTTTTAACGTTAAGTTCACATTATTTTACATCTAAAACACGTATTTACAATACATTTGGGTGAATACAAAAAATAGAAAAAAAATTTGGGAAAAAATTGGGTAAAAAATGGTGATAATTCCGCTAAATATCGTTTAAAGTCATTTGTATTGAACTAATCATACTTTTTATATTTTTATCGTTAAGTTCACATTATTTTACATCTAAAACACGTCTTTACAATACATTTGGGTGAATATAAAAGGTCGTAAAAAAATTTTGAAATACAGGTGATGAATCCGCTAAATATCGTCTTAAGTCATTTCTATTAAACTAATCATACTTTTTATATTTTTAACGTTAAGTTCACATTATTTTACATCTAAAACACGTATTTACAATACATTTGGGTGAATACAAAAAATAGAAAAAAAATTTGGGAAAAAAATGGTGATAATTCCGCTAAATATCGTTTAAAGTCATTTGTATTGAACTAATCATACTTTTTATATTTTTATCGTTAAGTTCACATTATTTTACATCTAAAACACGTCTTTACAATACATTTGGGTGAATATAAAAGGTCGTAAAAAAATTTTGAAATACAGGTGATGAATCCGCTAAATATCGTCTTAAGTCATTTCTATTAAACTAATCATACTTTTTATATTTTTATCGTTAAGTTCACATTATTTTACATCTAAAACACGTATTTACAATACATTTGGGTGAATACAAAAAATAGAAAAAAAATTTGGGAAAAAAATGGTGATAATTCCGCTAAATATCGTTTAAAGTCATTTGTATTGAACTAATCATACTTTTTATATTTTTATCGTTAAGTTCACATTATTTTACATCTAAAACACGTATTTACAATACATTTGGGTGAATACAAAAAATAGAAAAAAAATTTGGGAAAAAAATGGTGATAATTCCGCTAAATATCGTTTAAAGTCATTTGTATTGAACTAATCATACTTTTTATATTTTTATCGTTAAGTTCACATTATTTTACATCTAAAACACGTCTTTACAATACATTTGGGTGAATATAAAAGGTCGTAAAAAAATTTTGAAATACAGGTGATGAATCCGCTAAATATCGTCTTAAGTCATTTCTATTAAACTAATCATACTTTTTATATTTTTATCGTTAAGTTCACATTATTTTACATCTAAAACACGTATTTACAATACATTTGGGTGAATACAAAAAATAGAAAAAAAATTTGGGAAAAAAATGGTGATAATTCCGCTAAATATCGTTTAAAGTCATTTGTATTGAACTAATCATACTTTTTATATTTTTATCGTTAAGTTCACATTATTTTACATCTAAAACACGTATTTACAATACATTTGGGTGAATACAAAAAATAGAAAAAAAATTTGGGAAAAAATTGGGTAAAAAATGGTGATAATTCCGCTAAATATCGTTTAAAGTCATTTGTATTGAACTAATCATACTTTTTATATTTTTATCGTTAAGTTCACATTATTTTACATCTAAAACACGTCTTTACAATACATTTGGGTGAATATAAAAGGTCGTAAAAAAATTTTGAAATACAGGTGATGAATCCGCTAAATATCGTCTTAAGTCATTTCTATTAAACTAATCATACTTTTTATATTTTTATCGTTAAGTTCACATTATTTTACATCTAAAACACGTATTTACAATACATTTGGGTGAATACAAAAAATAGAAAAAAAATTTGGGAAAAAAATGGTGATAATTCCGCTAAATATCGTTTAAAGTCATTTGTATTGAACTAATCATACTTTTTATATTTTTATCGTTAAGTTCACATTATTTTACATCTAAAACACGTATTTACAATACATTTGGGTGAATACAAAAAATAGAAAAAAAATAGAAAAAAAATTTGGGAAAAAAATAGTGATAATTCCGCTAAATATCGTTTAAAGTCATTTGTATTGAACTAATCATACTTTTTATATTTTTATCGTTAAGTTCACATTATTTTACATCTAAAACACGTCTTTACAATACATTTGGGTGAATATAAAAGGTCGTAAAAAAATTTTGAAATACAGGTGATGAATCCGCTAAATATCGTCTTAAGTCATTTCTATTAAACTAATCATACTTTTTATATTTTTAACGTTAAGTTCACATTATTTTACATCTAAAACACGTATTTACAATACATTTGGGTGAATACAAAAAATAGAAAAAAAATTTGGGAAAAAATTGGGTAAAAAATGGTGATAATTCCGCTAAATATCGTTTAAAGTCATTTGTATTGAACTAATCATACTTTTTATATTTTTATCGTTAAGATCACATTATTTTACATCTAAAACACGTCTTTACAATACATTTGGGTGAATATAAAAGGTCGTAAAAAAATTTTGAAATACAGGTGATGAATCCGCTATATATCGTCTTAAGTCATTTCTATTAAACTAATCAAACTTTTTATATTTTTAACGTTAAGTTCACATTATTTTACATCTAAAACACGTATTTACAATACATTTGGGTGAATACAAAAAATAGAAAAAAAATTTGGGAAAAAAATGGTGATAATTCCGCTAAATATCGTTTAAAGTCATTTGTATTGAACTAATCATACATTTTATATTTTTATCGTTAAGTTCACATTATTTTACATCTAAAACACGTATTTACAATACATTTGGGTGAATACAAAAAATAGAAAAAAAATTTGGGAAAAAATTGGGTAAAAAATGGTGATAATTCCGCTAAATATCGTTTAAAGTCATTTGTATTGAACTAATCATACTTTTTATATTTTTATCGTTAAGTTCACATTATTTTACATCTAAAACACGTATTTACAATACATTTGGGTGAATACAAAAAATAGAAAAAAAATAGAAAAAAAATTTGGGAAAAAAATGGTGATAATTCCGCTAAATATCGTTTAAAGTCATTTGTATTGAACTAATCATACTTTTTATATTTTTATCGTTAAGTTCACATTATTTTACATCTAAAACACGTCTTTACAATACATTTGGGTGAATATAAAAGGTCGTAAAAAAATTTTGAAATACAGGTGATGAATCCGCTAAATATCGTCTTAAGTCATTTCTATTCAACTAATCATACTTTTTATATTTTTAACGTTAAGTTCACATTATTTTACATCTAAAACACGTATTTACAATACATTTGGGTGAATACAAAAAATAGAAAAAATATTTGGGAAAAAATTGGGTAAAAAATGGTGATAATTCCGCTAAATATCGTTTAAAGTCATTTGTATTGAACTAATCATACTTTTTATATTTTTATCGTTAAGATCACATTATTTTACATCTAAAACACGTCTTTACAATACATTTGGGTGAATATAAAAGGTCGTAAAAAAATTTTGAAATACAGGTGATGAATCCGCTATATATCGTCTTAAGTCATTTCTATTAAACTAATCAAACTTTTTATATTTTTAACGTTAAGTTCACATTATTTTACATCTAAAACACGTATTTACAATACATTTGGGTGAATACAAAAAATAGAAAAAAAATTTGGGAAAAAAATGGTGATAATTCCGCTAAATATCGTTTAAAGTCATTTGTATTGAACTAATCATACTTTTTATATTTTTATCGTTAAGTTCACATTATTTTACATCTAAAACACGTATTTACAATACATTTGGGTGAATACAAAAAATAGAAAAAAAATTTGGGAAAAAATTGGGTAAAAAATGGTGATAATTCCGCTAAATATCGTTTAAAGTCATTTGTATTGAACTAATCATACTTTTTATATTTTTATCGTTAAGTTCACATTATTTTACATCTAAAACACGTCTTTACAATACATTTGGGTGAATATAAAAGGTCGTAAAAAAATTTTGAAATACAGGTGATGAATCCGCTAAATATCGTCTTAAGTCATTTCTATTAAACTAATCATACTTTTTATATTTTTAACGTTAAGTTCACATTATTTTACATCTAAAACACGTATTTACAATACATTTGGGTGAATACAAAAAATAGAAAAAAAATTTGGGAAAAAAATGGTGATAATTCCGCTAAATATCGTTTAAAGTCATTTGTATTGAACTAATCATACTTTTTATATTTTTATCGTTAAGATCACATTATTTTACATCTAAAACACGTCTTTACAATACATTTGGGTGAATATAAAAGGTCGTGAAAAAATTTTGAAATACAGGTGATGAATCCGCTAAATATCGTCTTAAGTCATTTCTATTAAACTAATCATACTTTTTATATTTTTATCGTTAAGTTCACATTATTTTACATCTAAAACACGTATTTACAATACATTTGGGTGAATACAAAAAATAGAAAAAAAATTTGGGAAAAAAATGGTGATAATTCCGCTAAATATCGTTTAAAGTCATTTGTATTGAACTAATCATACTTTTTATATTTTTATCGTTAAGTTCACATTATTTTACATCTAAAACACGTATTTACAATACATTTGGGTGAATACAAAAAATAGAAAAAAAATAGAAAAAAAATTTGGGAAAAAAATAGTGATAATTCCGCTAAATATCGTTTAAAGTCATTTGTATTGAACTAATCATACTTTTTATATTTTTATCGTTAAGTTCACATTATTTTACATCTAAAACACGTCTTTACAATACATTTGGGTGAATATAAAAGGTCGTAAAAAAATTTTGAAATACAGGTGATGAATCCGCTAAATATCGTCTTAAGTCATTTCTATTAAACTAATCATACTTTTTATATTTTTAACGTTAAGTTCACATTATTTTACATCTAAAACACGTATTTACAATACATTTGGGTGAATACAAAAAATAGAAAAAAAATTTGGGAAAAAAATGGTGATAATTCCGCTAAATATCGTTTAAAGTCATTTGTATTGAACTAATCATACTTTTTATATTTTTATCGTTAAGATCACATTATTTTACATCTAAAACACGTCTTTACAATACATTTGGGTGAATATAAAAGGTCGTAAAAAAATTTTGAAATACAGGTGATGAATCCGCTAAATATCGTCTTAAGTCATTTCTATTAAACTAATCATACTTTTTATATTTTTAACGTTAAGTTCACATTATTTTACATCTAAAACACGTATTTACAATACATTTGGGTGAATACAAAAAATAGAAAAAAAATTTGGGAAAAAAATGGTGATAATTCCGCTAAATATCGTTTAAAGTCATTTGTATTGAACTAATCATACTTTTTATATTTTTATCGTTAAGTTCACATTATTTTACATCTAAAACACGTATTTACAATACATTTGGGTGAATACAAAAAATAGAAAAAAAATAGAAAAAAAATTTGGGAAAAAAATGGTGATAATTCCGCTAAATATCGTTTAAAGTCATTTGTATTAAACTAATCATACTTTTTATATTTTTATCGTTAAGTTCACATTATTTTACATCTAAAACACGTCTTTACAATACATTTGGGTGAATATAAAAGGTCGTAAAAAAATTTTGAAATACAGGTGATGAATCCGCTAAATATCGTCTTAAGTCATTTCTATTAAACTAATCATACTTTTTATATTTTTAACGTTAAGTTCACATTATTTTACATCTAAAACACGTATTTACAATACATTTGGGTGAATACAAAAAATAGAAAAAAAATTTGGGAAAAAAATGGTGATAATTCCGCTAAATATCGTTTAAAGTCATTTGTATTGAACTAATCATACTTTTTATATTTTTATCGTTAAGATCACATTATTTTACATCTAAAACACGTCTTTACAATACATTTGGGTGAATATAAAAGGTCGTGAAAAAATTTTGAAATACAGGTGATGAATCCGCTAAATATCGTCTTAAGTCATTTCTATTAAACTAATCATACTTTTTATATTTTTATCGTTAAGTTCACATTATTTTACATCTAAAACACGTATTTACAATACATTTGGGTGAATACAAAAAATAGAAAAAAAATTTGGGAAAAAAATGGTGATAATTCCGCTAAATATCGTTTAAAGTCATTTGTATTGAACTAATCATACTTTTTATATTTTTATCGTTAAGTTCACATTATTTTACATCTAAAACACGTATTTACAATACATTTGGGTGAATACAAAAAATAGAAAAAAAATAGAAAAAAAATTTGGGAAAAAAATAGTGATAATTCCGCTAAATATCGTTTAAAGTCATTTGTATTGAACTAATCATACTTTTTATATTTTTATCGTTAAGTTCACATTATTTTACATCTAAAACACGTCTTTACAATACATTTGGGTGAATATAAAAGGTCGTAAAAAAATTTTGAAATACAGGTGATGAATCCGCTAAATATCGTCTTAAGTCATTTCTATTAAACTAATCATACTTTTTATATTTTTAACGTTAAGTTCACATTATTTTACATCTAAAACACGTATTTACAATACATTTGGGTGAATACAAAAAATAGAAAAAAAATTTGGGAAAAAAATGGTGATAATTCCGCTAAATATCGTTTAAAGTCATTTGTATTGAACTAATCATACTTTTTATATTTTTATCGTTAAGATCACATTATTTTACATCTAAAACACGTCTTTACAATACATTTGGGTGAATATAAAAGGTCGTAAAAAAATTTTGAAATACAGGTGATGAATCCGCTAAATATCGTCTTAAGTCATTTCTATTAAACTAATCATACTTTTTATATTTTTAACGTTAAGTTCACATTATTTTACATCTAAAACACGTATTTACAATACATTTGGGTGAATACAAAAAATAGAAAAAAAATTTGGGAAAAAAATGGTGATAATTCCGCTAAATATCGTTTAAAGTCATTTGTATTGAACTAATCATACTTTTTATATTTTTATCGTTAAGTTCACATTAT
Organism: Diuraphis noxia; assembly: GCF_037042655.1. Lineage (NCBI taxonomy): Eukaryota > Metazoa > Arthropoda > Insecta > Hemiptera > Aphididae > Diuraphis > Diuraphis noxia. The sequence goes on from NW_028301715.1 coordinate 51,700,752, forward strand.
TTTACATCTAAAACACGTATTTACAATACATTTGGGTGAATACAAAAAATAGAAAAAAAATAGAAAAAAAATTTGGGAAAAAAATGGTGATAATTCCGCTAAATATCGTTTAAAGTCATTTGTATTAAACTAATCATACTTTTTATATTTTTATCGTTAAGTTCACATTATTTTACATCTAAAACACGTCTTTACAATACATTTGGGTGAATATAAAAGGTCGTAAAAAAATTTTGAAATACAGGTGATGAATCCGCTAAATATCGTCTTAAGTCATTTCTATTAAACTAATCATACTTTTTATATTTTTAACGTTAAGTTCACATTATTTTACATCTAAAACACGTATTTACAATACATTTGGGTGAATACAAAAAATAGAAAAAAAATTTGGGAAAAAAATGGTGATAATTCCGCTAAATATCGTTTAAAGTCATTTGTATTGAACTAATCATACTTTTTATATTTTTATCGTTAAGATCACATTATTTTACATCTAAAACACGTCTTTACAATACATTTGGGTGAATATAAAAGGTCGTAAAAAAATTTTGAAATACAGGTGATGAATCCGCTAAATATCGTCTTAAGTCATTTCTATTAAACTAATCATACTTTTTATATTTTTAACGTTAAGTTCACATTATTTTACATCTAAAACACGTATTTACAATACATTTGGGTGAATACAAAAAATAGAAAAAAAATTTGGGAAAAAATTGGGTAAAAAATGGTGATAATTCCGCTAAATATCGTTTAAAGTCATTTGTATTGAACTAATCATACTTTTTATATTTTTATCGTTAAGTTCACATTATTTTACATCTAAAACACGTATTTACAATACATTTGGGTGAATACAAAAAATAGAAAAAAAATAGAAAAAAAATTTGGGAAAAAAATGGTGATAATTCCGCTAAATATCGTTTAAAGTCATTTGTATTGAACTAATCATACTTTTTATATTTTTATCGTTAATTTCACATTATTTTACATCTAAAACACGTCTTTACAATACATTTGGGTGAATATAAAAGGTCGTAAAAAAATTTTGAAATACAGGTGATGAATCCGCTAAATATCGTCTTAAGTCATTTCTATTAAACTAATCATACTTTTTATATTTTTAACGTTAAGTTCACATTATTTTACATCTAAAACACGTATTTACAATACATTTGGGTGAATACAAAAAATAGAAAAAAAATTTGGGAAAAAATTGGGTAAAAAATGGTGATAATTCCGCTAAATATCGTTTAAAGTCATTTGTATTGAACTAATCATACTTTTTATATTTTTATCGTTAAGATCACATTATTTTACATCTAAAACACGTCTTTACAATACATTTGGGTGAATATAAAAGGTCGTAAAAAAATTTTGAAATACAGGTGATGAATCCGCTATATATCGTCTTAAGTCATTTCTATTAAACTAATCAAACTTTTTATATTTTTAACGTTAAGTTCACATTATTTTACATCTAAAACACGTATTTACAATACATTTGGGTGAATACAAAAAATAGAAAAAAAATTTGGGAAAAAAATGGTGATAATTCCGCTAAATATCGTTTAAAGTCATTTGTATTGAACTAATCATACATTTTATATTTTTATCGTTAAGTTCACATTATTTTACATCTAAAACACGTATTTACAATACATTTGGGTGAATACAAAAAATAGAAAAAAAATTTGGGAAAAAATTGGGTAAAAAATGGTGATAATTCCGCTAAATATCGTTTAAAGTCATTTGTATTGAACTAATCATACTTTTTATATTTTTATCGTTAAGTTCACATTATTTTACATCTAAAACACGTCTTTACAATACATTTGGGTGAATATAAAAGGTCGTAAAAAAATTTTGAAATACAGGTGATGAATCCGCTAAATATCGTCTTAAGTCATTTCTATTAAACTAATCATACTTTTTATATTTTTAACGTTAAGTTCACATTATTTTACATCTAAAACACGTATTTACAATACATTTGGGTGAATACAAAAAATAGAAAAAAAATTTGGGAAAAAAATGGTGATAATTCCGCTAAATATCGTTTAAAGTCATTTGTATTGAACTAATCATACTTTTTATATTTTTATCGTTAAGATCACATTATTTTACATCTAAAACACGTCTTTACAATACATTTGGGTGAATATAAAAGGTCGTAAAAAAATTTTGAAATACAGGTGATGAATCCGCTAAATATCGTCTTAAGTCATTTCTATTAAACTAATCATACTTTTTATATTTTTAACGTTAAGTTCACATTATTTTACATCTAAAACACGTATTTACAATACATTTGGGTGAATACAAAAAATAGAAAAAAAATTTGGGAAAAAAATGGTGATAATTCCGCTAAATATCGTTTAAAGTCATTTGTATTGAACTAATCATACTTTTTATATTTTTATCGTTAAGTTCACATTATTTTACATCTAAAACACGTCTTTACAATACATTTGGGTGAATATAAAAGGTCGTAAAAAAATTTTGAAATACAGGTGATGAATCCGCTAAATATCGTCTTAAGTCATTTCTATTAAACTAATCATACTTTTTATATTTTTATCGTTAAGTTCACATTATTTTACATCTAAAACACGTATTTACAATACATTTGGGTGAATACAAAAAATAGAAAAAAAATTTGGGAAAAAAATGGTGATAATTCCGCTAAATATCGTTTAAAGTCATTTGTATTGAACTAATCATACTTTTTATATTTTTATCGTTAAGTTCACATTATATTACATCTAAAACACGTATTTACAATACATTTGGGTGAATACAAAAAATAGAAAAAAAATTTGGGAAAAAATTGGGTAAAAAATGGTGATAATTCCGCTAAATATCGTTTAAAGTCATTTGTATTGAACTAATCATACTTTTTATATTTTTATCGTTAAGTTCACATTATTTTACATCTAAAACACGTCTTTACAATACATTTGGGTGAATATAAAAGGTCGTAAAAAAATTTTGAAATACAGGTGATGAATCCGCTAAATATCGTCTTAAGTCATTTCTATTAAACTAATCATACTTTTTATATTTTTATCGTTAAGTTCACATTATTTTACATCTAAAACACGTATTTACAATACATTTGGGTGAATACAAAAAATAGAAAAAAAATTTGGGAAAAAAATGGTGATAATTCCGCTAAATATCGTTTAAAGTCATTTGTATTGAACTAATCATACTTTTTATATTTTTATCGTTAAGTTCACATTATTTTACATCTAAAACACGTATTTACAATACATTTGGGTGAATACAAAAAATAGAAAAAAAATAGAAAAAAAATTTGGGAAAAAAATAGTGATAATTCCGCTAAATATCGTTTAAAGTCATTTGTATTGAACTAATCATACTTTTTATATTTTTATCGTTAAGTTCACATTATTTTACATCTAAAACACGTCTTTACAATACATTTGGGTGAATATAAAAGGTCGTAAAAAAATTTTGAAATACAGGTGATGAATCCGCTAAATATCGTCTTAAGTCATTTCTATTAAACTAATCATACTTTTTATATTTTTAACGTTAAGTTCACATTATTTTACATCTAAAACACGTATTTACAATACATTTGGGTGAATACAAAAAATAGAAAAAAAATTTGGGAAAAAATTGGGTAAAAAATGGTGATAATTCCGCTAAATATCGTTTAAAGTCATTTGTATTGAACTAATCATACTTTTTATATTTTTATCGTTAAGTTCACATTATTTTACATCTAAAACACGTCTTTACAATACATTTGGGTGAATATAAAAGGTCGTAAAAAAATTTTGAAATACAGGTGATGAATCCGCTAAATATCGTCTTAAGTCATCTCTATTAAACTAATCATACTTTTTATATTTTTAACGTTAAGTTCACATTATTTTACATCTAAAACACGTATTTACAATACATTTGGGTGAATACAAAAAATAGAAAAAAAATTTGGGAAAAAATTGGGTAAAAAATGGTGATAATTCCGCTAAATATCGTTTAAAGTCATTTGTATTGAACTAATCATACTTTTTATATTTTTATCGTTAAGATCACATTATTTTACATCTAAAACACGTCTTTACAATACATTTGGGTGAATATAAAAGGTCGTAAAAAAATTTTGAAATACAGGTGATGAATCCGCTGTATATCGTCTTAAGTCATTTCTATTAAACTAATCAAACTTTTTATATTTTTAACGTTAAGTTCACATTATTTTACATCTAAAACACGTATTTACAATACATTTGGGTGAATACAAAAAATAGAAAAAAAATTTGGGAAAAAAATGGTGATAATTCCGCTAAATATCGTTTAAAGTCATTTGTATTGAACTAATCATACTTTTTATATTTTTAACGTTAAGTTCACATTATTTTACATCTAAAACACGTATTTACAATACATTTGGGTGAATACAAAAAATAGAAAAAAAATTTGGGAAAAAAATGGTGATAATTCCGCTAAATATCGTTTAAAGTCATTTGTATTGAACTAATCATACTTTTTATATTTTTATCGTTAAGATCACATTATTTTACATCTAAAACACGTCTTTACAATACATTTGGGTGAATATAAAAGGTCGTAAAAAAATTTTGAAATACAGGTGATGAATCCGCTAAATATCGTCTTAAGTCATTTCTATTAAACTAATCATACTTTTTATATTTTTAACGTTAAGTTCACATTATTTTACATCTAAAACACGTATTTACAATACATTTGGGTGAATACAAAAAATAGAAAAAAAATTTGGGAAAAAATTGGGTAAAAAATGGTGATAATTCCGCTAAATATCGTTTAAAGTCATTTGTATTGAACTAATCATACATTTTATATTTTTATCGTTAAGTTCACATTATTTTACATCTAAAACACGTATTTACAATACATTTGGGTGAATACAAAAAATAGAAAAAAAATTTGGGAAAAAATTGGGTAAAAAATGGTGATAATTCCGCTAAATATCGTTTAAAGTCATTTCTATTAAACTAATCATACTTTTTATATTTTTATCGTTAAGTTCACATAAATTTACATCTAAAACACGTCTTTACAATACATTTGGGTGAATATAAAAGGTCGTAAAAAAATTTTGAAATACAGGTGATGAATCCGCTAAATATCGTCTTAAGTCATTTCTATTAAACTAATCATACTTTTTATATTTTTAACGTTAAGTTCACATTATTTTACATCTAAAACACGTATTTACAATACATTTGGGTGAATACAAAAAATAGAAAAAAAATTTGGGAAAAAAATGGTGATAATTCCGCTAAATATCGTTTAAAGTCATTTGTATTAAACTAATCATACTTTTTATATTTTTATCGTTAAGTTCACATTATTTTACATCTAAAACACGTATTTACAATACATTTGGGTGAATACAAAAAATAGAAAAAAAATTTGGGAAAAAAATGGTGATAATTCCGCTAAATATCGTTTAAAGTCATTTGTATTGAACTAATCATACTTTTTATATTTTTATCGTTAAGTTCACATTATTTTACATCTAAAACACGTCTTTACAATACATTTGGGTGAATATAAAAGGTCGTAAAAAAATTTTGAAATACAGGTGATGAATCCGCTAAATATCGTCTTAAGTCATTTCTATTAAACTAATCATACTTTTTATATTTTTAACGTTAAGTTCACATTATTTTACATCTAAAACACGTATTTACAATACATTTGGGTGAATACAAAAAATAGAAAAAAAATTTGGGAAAAAATTGGGTAAAAAATGGTGATAATTCCGCTAAATATCGTTTAAAGTCATTTGTATTGAACTAATCATACTTTTTATATTTTTATCGTTAAGTTCACATTATTTTACATCTAAAACACGTCTTTACAATACATTTGGGTGAATATAAAAGGTCGTAAAAAAATTTTGAAATACAGGTGATGAATCCGCTAAATATCGTCTTAAGTCATTTCTATTAAACTAATCATACTTTTTATATTTTTAACGTTAAGTTCACATTATTTTACATCTAAAACACGTATTTACAATACATTTGGGTGAATACAAAAAATAGAAAAAAAATTTGGGAAAAAAATGGTGATAATTCCGCTAAATATCGTTTAAAGTCATTTGTATTGAACTAATCATACTTTTTATATTTTTATCGTTAAGATCACATTATTTTACATCTAAAACACGTCTTTACAATACATTTGGGTGAATATAAAAGGTCGTAAAAAAATTTTGAAATACAGGTGATGAATCCGCTAAATATCGTCTTAAGTCATTTCTATTAAACTAATCATACTTTTTATATTTTTAACGTTAAGTTCACATTATTTTACATCTAAAACACGTATTTACAATACATTTGGGTGAATACAAAAAATAGAAAAAAAATTTGGGAAAAAAATGGTGATAATTCCGCTAAATATCGTTTAAAGTCATTTGTATTGAACTAATCATACTTTTTATATTTTTATCATTAAGTTCACATCATTTTACATCTAAAACACGTATTTACAATACATTTGGGTGAATACAAAAAATAGAAAAAAAATTTGGGAAAAAATTGGGTAAAAAATGGTGATAATTCCGCTAAATATCGTTTAAAGTCATTTCTATTAAACTAATCATACTTTTTATATTTTTATCGTTAAGTTCACATAAATTTACATCTAAAACACGTCTTTACAATACATTTGGGTGAATATAAAAGGTCGTAAAAAAATTTTGAAATACAGGTGATGAATCCGCTAAATATCGTCTTAAGTCATTTCTATTAAACTAATCATACTTTTTATATTTTTAACGTTAAGTTCACATTATTTTACATCTAAAACACGTATTTACAATACATTTGGGTGAATACAAAAAATAGAAAAAAAATTTGGGAAAAAAATGGTGATAATTCCGCTAAATATCGTTTAAAGTCATTTGTATTAAACTAATCATACTTTTTATATTTTTATCGTTAAGTTCACATTATTTTACATCTAAAACACGTATTTACAATACATTTGGGTGAATACAAAAAATAGAAAAAAAATTTGGGAAAAAAATGGTGATAATTCCGCTAAATATCGTTTAAAGTCATTTGTATTGAACTAATCATACTTTTTATATTTTTATCGTTAAGTTCACATTATTTTACATCTAAAACACGTCTTTACAATACATTTGGGTGAATATAAAAGGTCGTAAAAAAATTTTGAAATACAGGTGATGAATCCGCTAAATATCGTCTTAAGTCATTTCTATTAAACTAATCATACTTTTTATATTTTTAACGTTAAGTTCACATTATTTTACATCTAAAACACGTATTTACAATACATTTGGGTGAATACAAAAAATAGAAAAAAAATTTGGGAAAAAATTGGGTAAAAAATGGTGATAATTCCGCTAAATATCGTTTAAAGTCATTTGTATTGAACTAATCATACTTTTTATATTTTTATCGTTAAGATCACATTATTTTACATCTAAAACACGTCTTTACAATACATTTGGGTGAATATAAAAGGTCGTAAAAAAATTTTGAAATACAGGTGATGAATCCGCTATATATCGTCTTAAGTCATTTCTATTAAACTAATCAAACTTTTTATATTTTTAACGTTAAGTTCACATTATTTTACATCTAAAACACGTATTTACAATACATTTGGGTGAATACAAAAAATAGAAAAAAAATTTGGGAAAAAAATGGTGATAATTCCGCTAAATATCGTTTAAAGTCATTTGTATTGAACTAATCATACTTTTTATATTTTTAACGTTAAGTTCACATTATTTTACATCTAAAACACGTATTTACAATACATTTGGGTGAATACAAAAAATAGAAAAAAAATTTGGGAAAAAAATGGTGATAATTCCGCTAAATATCGTTTAAAGTCATTTGTATTGAACTAATCATACTTTTTATATTTTTATCGTTAAGATCACATTATTTTACATCTAAAACACGTCTTTACAATACATTTGGGTGAATATAAAAGGTCGTAAAAAAATTTTGAAATACAGGTGATGAATCCGCTAAATATCGTCTTAAGTCATTTCTATTAAACTAATCATACTTTTTATATTTTTAACGTTAAGTTCACATTATTTTACATCTAAAACACGTATTTACAATACATTTGGGTGAATACAAAAAATAGAAAAAAAATTTGGGAAAAAATTGGGTAAAAAATGGTGATAATTCCGCTAAATATCGTTTAAAGTCATTTGTATTGAACTAATCATACATTTTATATTTTTATCGTTAAGTTCACATTATTTTACATCTAAAACACGTATTTACAATACATTTGGGTGAATACAAAAAATAGAAAAAAAATTTGGGAAAAAATTGGGTAAAAAATGGTGATAATTCCGCTAAATATCGTTTAAAGTCATTTCTATTAAACTAATCATACTTTTTATATTTTTATCGTTAAGTTCACATAAATTTACATCTAAAACACGTCTTTACAATACATTTGGGTGAATATAAAAGGTCGTAAAAAAATTTTGAAATACAGGTGATGAATCCGCTAAATATCGTCTTAAGTCATTTCTATTAAACTAATCATACTTTTTATATTTTTAACGTTAAGTTCACATTATTTTACATCTAAAACACGTATTTACAATACATTTGGGTGAATACAAAAAATAGAAAAAAAATTTGGGAAAAAAATGGTGATAATTCCGCTAAATATCGTTTAAAGTCATTTGTATTAAACTAATCATACTTTTTATATTTTTATCGTTAAGTTCACATTATTTTACATCTAAAACACGTATTTACAATACATTTGGGTGAATACAAAAAATAGAAAAAAAATTTGGGAAAAAAATGGTGATAATTCCGCTAAATATCGTTTAAAGTCATTTGTATTGAACTAATCATACTTTTTATATTTTTATCGTTAAGTTCACATTATTTTACATCTAAAACACGTCTTTACAATACATTTGGGTGAATATAAAAGGTCGTAAAAAAATTTTGAAATACAGGTGATGAATCCGCTAAATATCGTCTTAAGTCATTTCTATTAAACTAATCATACTTTTTATATTTTTAACGTTAAGTTCACATTATTTTACATCTAAAACACGTATTTACAATACATTTGGGTGAATACAAAAAATAGAAAAAAAATTTGGGAAAAAATTGGGTAAAAAATGGTGATAATTCCGCTAAATATCGTTTAAAGTCATTTGTATTGAACTAATCATACTTTTTATATTTTTATCGTTAAGTTCACATTATTTTACATCTAAAACACGTCTTTACAATACATTTGGGTGAATATAAAAGGTCGTAAAAAAATTTTGAAATACAGGTGATGAATCCGCTAAATATCGTCTTAAGTCATTTCTATTAAACTAATCATACTTTTTATATTTTTAACGTTAAGTTCACATTATTTTACATCTAAAACACGTATTTACAATACATTTGGGTGAATACAAAAAATAGAAAAAAAATTTGGGAAAAAAATGGTGATAATTCCGCTAAATATCGTTTAAAGTCATTTGTATTGAACTAATCATACTTTTTATATTTTTATCGTTAAGATCACATTATTTTACATCTAAAACACGTCTTTACAATACATTTGGGTGAATATAAAAGGTCGTAAAAAAATTTTGAAATACAGGTGATGAATCCGCTAAATATCGTCTTAAGTCATTTCTATTAAACTAATCATACTTTTTATATTTTTAACGTTAAGTTCACATTATTTTACATCTAAAACACGTATTTACAATACATTTGGGTGAATACAAAAAATAGAAAAAAAATTTGGGAAAAAAATGGTGATAATTCCGCTAAATATCGTTTAAAGTCATTTGTATTGAACTAATCATACTTTTTATATTTTTATCGTTAAGTTCACATTATTTTACATCTAAAACACGTCTTTACAATACATTTGGGTGAATATAAAAGGTCGTAAAAAAATTTTGAAATACAGGTGATGAATCCGCTAAATATCGTCTTAAGTCATTTCTATTAAACTAATCATACTTTTTATATTTTTATCGTTAAGTTCACATTATTTTACATCTAAAACACGTATTTACAATACATTTGGGTGAATACAAAAAATAGAAAAAAAATTTGGGAAAAAAATGGTGATAATTCCGCTAAATATCGTTTAAAGTCATTTGTATTGAACTAATCATACTTTTTATATTTTTATCGTTAAGTTCACATTATTTTACATCTAAAACACGTATTTACAATACATTTGGGTGAATACAAAAAATAGAAAAAAAATTTGGGAAAAAATTGGGTAAAAAATGATGATAATTCCGCTAAATATCGTTTAAAGTCATTTGTATTGAACTAATCATACTTTTTATATTTTTATCGTTAAGTTCACATTATTTTACATCTAAAACACGTCTTTACAATACATTTGGGTGAATATAAAAGGTCGTAAAAAAATTTTGAAATACAGGTGATGAATCCGCTAAATATCGTCTTAAGTCATTTCTATTAAACTAATCATACTTTTTATATTTTTATCGTTAAGTTCACATTATTTTACATCTAAAACACGTATTTACAATACATTTGGGTGAATACAAAAAATAGAAAAAAAATTTGGGAAAAAAATGGTGATAATTCCGCTAAATATCGTTTAAAGTCATTTGTATTGAACTAATCATACTTTTTATATTTTTATCGTTAAGTTCACATTATTTTACATCTAAAACACGTATTTACAATACATTTGGGTGAATACAAAAAATAGAAAAAAAATTTGGGAAAAAATTGGGTAAAAAATGGTGATAATTCCGCTAAATATCGTTTAAAGTCATTTCTATTAAACTAATCATACTTTTTATATTTTTATCGTTAAGTTCACATAAATTTACATCTAAAACACGTCTTTACAATACATTTGGGTGAATATAAAAGGTCGTAAAAAAATTTTGAAATACAGGTGATGAATCCGCTAAATATCGTCTTAAGTCATTTCTATTAAACTAATCATACTTTTTATATTTTTAACGTTAAGTTCACATTATTTTACATCTAAAACACGTATTTACAATACATTTGGGTGAATACAAAAAATAGAAAAAAAATTTGGGAAAAAAATGGTGATAATTCCGCTAAATATCGTTTAAAGTCATTTGTATTAAACTAATCATACTTTTTATATTTTTATCGTTAAGTTCACATTATTTTACATCTAAAACACGTATTTACAATACATTTGGGTGAATACAAAAAATAGAAAAAAAATTTGGGAAAAAAATGGTGATAATTCCGCTAAATATCGTTTAAAGTCATTTGTATTGAACTAATCATACTTTTTATATTTTTATCGTTAAGTTCACATTATTTTACATCTAAAACACGTATTTACAATACATTTGGGTGAATACAAAAAATAGAAAAAAAATAGAAAAAAAATTTGGGAAAAAAATAGTGATAATTCCGCTAAATATCGTTTAAAGTCATTTGTATTGAACTAATCATACTTTTTATATTTTTATCGTTAAGTTCACATTATTTTACATCTAAAACACGTCTTTACAATACATTTGGGTGAATATAAAAGGTCGTAAAAAAATTTTGAAATACAGGTGATGAATCCGCTAAATATCGTCTTAAGTCATTTCTATTAAACTAATCATACTTTTTATATTTTTAACGTTAAGTTCACATTATTTTACATCTAAAACACGTATTTACAATACATTTGGGTGAATACAAAAAATAGAAAAAAAATTTGGGAAAAAATTGGGTAAAAAATGGTGATAATTCCGCTAAATATCGTTTAAAGTCATTTGTATTGAACTAATCATACTTTTTATATTTTTATCGTTAAGTTCACATTATTTTACATCTAAAACACGTCTTTACAATACATTTGGGTGAATATAAAAGGTCGTAAAAAAATTTTGAAATACAGGTGATGAATCCGCTAAATATCGTCTTAAGTCATTTCTATTAAACTAATCATACTTTTTATATTTTTAACGTTAAGTTCACATTATTTTACATCTAAAACACGTATTTACAATACATTTGGGTGAATACAAAAAATAGAAAAAAAATTTGGGAAAAAAATGGTGATAATTCCGCTAAATATCGTTTAAAGTCATTTGTATTGAACTAATCATACTTTTTATATTTTTATCGTTAAGATCACATTATTTTACATCTAAAACACGTCTTTACAATACATTTGGGTGAATATAAAAGGTCGTAAAAAAATTTTGAAATACAGGTGATGAATCCGCTAAATATCGTCTTAAGTCATTTCTATTAAACTAATCATACTTTTTATATTTTTATCGTTAAGTTCACATTATTTTACATCTAAAACACGTATTTACAATACATTTGGGTGAATACAAAAAATAGAAAAAAAATTTGGGAAAAAAATGGTGATAATTCCGCTAAATATCGTTTAAAGTCATTTGTATTGAACTAATCATACTTTTTATATTTTTATCGTTAAGTTCACATTATTTTACATCTAAAACACGTATTTACAATACATTTGGGTGAATACAAAAAATAGAAAAAAAATTTGGGAAAAAATTGGGTAAAAAATGGTGATAATTCCGCTAAATATCGTTTAAAGTCATTTGTATTGAACTAATCATACTTTTTATATTTTTATCGTTAAGTTCACATTATTTTACATCTAAAACACGTCTTTACAATACATTTGGGTGAATATAAAAGGTCGTAAAAAAATTTTGAAATACAGGTGATGAATCCGCTAAATATCGTCTTAAGTCATTTCTATTAAACTAATCATACTTTTTATATTTTTATCGTTAAGTTCACATTATTTTACATCTAAAACACGTATTTACAATACATTTGGGTGAATACAAAAAATAGAAAAAAAATTTGGGAAAAAAATGGTGATAATTCCGCTAAATATCGTTTAAAGTCATTTGTATTGAACTAATCATACTTTTTATATTTTTATCGTTAAGTTCACATTATTTTACATCTAAAACACGTATTTACAATACATTTGGGTGAATACAAAAAATAGAAAAAAAATAGAAAAAAAATTTGGGAAAAAAATAGTGATAATTCCGCTAAATATCGTTTAAAGTCATTTGTATTGAACTAATCATACTTTTTATATTTTTATCGTTAAGTTCACATTATTTTACATCTAAAACACGTCTTTACAATACATTTGGGTGAATATAAAAGGTCGTAAAAAAATTTTGAAATACAGGTGATGAATCCGCTAAATATCGTCTTAAGTCATTTCTATTAAACTAATCATACTTTTTATATTTTTAACGTTAAGTTCACATTATTTTACATCTAAAACACGTATTTACAATACATTTGGGTGAATACAAAAAATAGAAAAAAAATTTGGGAAAAAATTGGGTAAAAAATGGTGATAATTCCGCTAAATATCGTTTAAAGTCATTTGTATTGAACTAATCATACTTTTTATATTTTTATCGTTAAGTTCACATTATTTTACATCTAAAACACGTCTTTACAATACATTTGGGTGAATATAAAAGGTCGTAAAAAAATTTTGAAATACAGGTGATGAATCCGCTAAATATCGTCTTAAGTCATTTCTATTAAACTAATCATACTTTTTATATTTTTAACGTTAAGTTCACATTATTTTACATCTAAAACACGTATTTACAATACATTTGGGTGAATACAAAAAATAGAAAAAAAATTTGGGAAAAAAATGGTGATAATTCCGCTAAATATCGTTTAAAGTCATTTGTATTGAACTAATCATACTTTTTATATTTTTATCGTTAAGATCACATTATTTTACATCTAAAACACGTCTTTACAATACATTTGGGTGAATATAAAAGGTCGTAAAAAAATTTTGAAATACAGGTGATGAATCCGCTAAATATCGTCTTAAGTCATTTCTATTAAACTAATCATACTTTTTATATTTTTAACGTTAAGTTCACATTATTTTACATCTAAAACACGTATTTACAATACATTTGGGTGAATACAAAAAATAGAAAAAAAATTTGGGAAAAAATTGGGTAAAAAATGGTGATAATTCCGCTAAATATCGTTTAAAGTCATTTGTATTGAACTAATCATACATTTTATATTTTTATCGTTAAGTTCACATTATTTTACATCTAAAACACGTATTTACAATACATTTGGGTGAATACAAAAAATAGAAAAAAAATTTGGGAAAAAATTGGGTAAAAAATGGTGATAATTCCGCTAAATATCGTTTAAAGTCATTTCTATTAAACTAATCATACTTTTTATATTTTTATCGTTAAGTTCACATAAATTTACATCTAAAACACGTCTTTACAATACATTTGGGTGAATATAAAAGGTCGTAAAAAAATTTTGAAATACAGGTGATGAATCCGCTAAATATCGTCTTAAGTCATTTCTATTAAACTAATAATACTTTTTATATTTTTAACGTTAAGTTCACATTATTTTACATCTAAAACACGTATTTACAATACATTTGGGTGAATACAAAAAATAGAAAAAAAATTTGGGAAAAAAATGGTGATAATTCCGCTAAATATCGTTTAAAGTCATTTGTATTAAACTAATCATACTTTTTATATTTTTATCGTTAAGTTCACATTATTTTACATCTAAAACACGTATTTACAATACATTTGGGTGAATACAAAAAATAGAAAAAAAATTTGGGAAAAAAATGGTGATAATTCCGCTAAATATCGTTTAAAGTCATTTGTATTGAACTAATCATACTTTTTATATTTTTATCGTTAAGTTCACATTATTTTACATCTAAAACACGTCTTTACAATACATTTGGGTGAATATAAAAGGTCGTAAAAAAATTTTGAAATACAGGTGATGAATCCGCTAAATATCGTCTTAAGTCATTTCTATTAAACTAATCATACTTTTTATATTTTTAACGTTAAGTTCACATTATTTTACATCTAAAACACGTATTTACAATACATTTGGGTGAATACAAAAAATAGAAAAAAAATTTGGGAAAAAAATGGTGATAATTCCGCTAAATATCGTTTAAAGTCATTTGTATTGAACTAATCATACTTTTTATATTTTTATCGTTAAGATCACATTATTTTACATCTAAAACACGTCTTTACAATACATTTGGGTGAATATAAAAGGTCGTAAAAAAATTTTGAAATACAGGTGATGAATCCGCTAAATATCGTCTTAAGTCATTTCTATTAAACTAATCATACTTTTTATATTTTTAACGTTAAGTTCACATTATTTTACATCTAAAACACGTATTTACAATACATTTGGGTGAATACAAAAAATAGAAAAAAAATTTGGGAAAAAAATGGTGATAATTCCGCTAAATATCGTTTAAAGTCATTTGTATTGAACTAATCATACTTTTTATATTTTTATCGTTAAGTTCACATTATTTTACATCTAAAACACGTCTTTACAATACATTTGGGTGAATATAAAAGGTCGTAAAAAAATTTTGAAATACAGGTGATGAATCCGCTAAATATCGTCTTAAGTCATTTCTATTAAACTAATCATACTTTTTATATTTTTATCGTTAAGTTCACATTATTTTACATCTAAAACACGTATTTACAATACATTTGGGTGAATACAAAAAATAGAAAAAAAATTTGGGAAAAAAATGGTGATAATTCCGCTAAATATCGTTTAAAGTCATTTGTATTGAACTAATCATACTTTTTATATTTTTATCGTTAAGTTCACATTATTTTACATCTAAAACACGTATTTACAATACATTTGGGTGAATACAAAAAATAGAAAAAAAATTTGGGAAAAAATTGGGTAAAAAATGATGATAATTCCGCTAAATATCGTTTAAAGTCATTTGTATTGAACTAATCATACTTTTTATATTTTTATCGTTAAGTTCACATTATTTTACATCTAAAACACGTCTTTACAATACATTTGGGTGAATATAAAAGGTCGTAAAAAAATTTTGAAATACAGGTGATGAATCCGCTAAATATCGTCTTAAGTCATTTCTATTAAACTAATCATACTTTTTATATTTTTATCGTTAAGTTCACATTATTTTACATCTAAAACACGTATTTACAATACATTTGGGTGAATACAAAAAATAGAAAAAAAATTTGGGAAAAAAATGGTGATAATTCCGCTAAATATCGTTTAAAGTCATTTGTATTGAACTAATCATACTTTTTATATTTTTATCGTTAAGTTCACATTATTTTACATATAAAACACGTATTTACAATACATTTGGGTGAATACAAAAAATAGAAAAAAAATTTGGGAAAAAATTGGGTAAAAAATGGTGATAATTCCGCTAAATATCGTTTAAAGTCATTTCTATTAAACTAATCATACTTTTTATATTTTTATCGTTAAGTTCACATAAATTTACATCTAAAACACGTCTTTACAATACATTTGGGTGAATATAAAAGGTCGTAAAAAAATTTTGAAATACAGGTGATGAATCCGCTAAATATCGTCTTAAGTCATTTCTATTAAACTAATCATACTTTTTATATTTTTAACGTTAAGTTCACATTATTTTACATCTAAAACACGTATTTACAATACATTTGGGTGAATACAAAAAATAGAAAAAAAATTTGGGAAAAAAATGGTGATAATTCCGCTAAATATCGTTTAAAGTCATTTGTATTAAACTAATCATACTTTTTATATTTTTATCGTTAAGTTCACATTATTTTACATCTAAAACACGTATTTACAATACATTTGGGTGAATACAAAAAATAGAAAAAAAATTTGGGAAAAAAATGGTGATAATTCCGCTAAATATCGTTTAAAGTCATTTGTATTGAACTAATCATACTTTTTATATTTTTATCGTTAAGTTCACATTATTTTACATCTAAAACACGTATTTACAATACATTTGGGTGAATACAAAAAATAGAAAAAAAATAGAAAAAAAATTTGGGAAAAAAATAGTGATAATTCCGCTAAATATCGTTTAAAGTCATTTGTATTGAACTAATCATACTTTTTATATTTTTATCGTTAAGTTCACATTATTTTACATCTAAAACACGTCTTTACAATACATTTGGGTGAATATAAAAGGTCGTAAAAAAATTTTGAAATACAGGTGATGAATCCGCTAAATATCGTCTTAAGTCATTTCTATTAAACTAATCATACTTTTTATATTTTTATCGTTAAGTTCACTTTATTTTACATCAATAACACGTCTTTACAATACATTTGGGTGAATATAAAAGGTCGTAAAAAAATTTTGAAATACAGGTGATGAATCCGCTAAATATCGTCTTAAGTCATTTCTATTAAACTAATCATACTTTTTATATTTTTAACGTTAAGTTCAGATTATTTTACATCTAAAACACGTATTTACAATACATTTGGGTAAATACAAAAAATAGAAAAAAAATTAGGGAAAAAATTTGGTAAAAAATTGTGATAATTTCGCTAAATATCGATTAAAGTCATTTGTATTAAACTAATCATACTTTTTATATTTTTAACGTTAAGTTCACATTATTTTACATCTAAAACACGTATTTACAATACATTTGGGTGAATACAAAAAATAGAAAAAAAATTTGGGAAAAAAATGGTGATAATTCCGCTAAATATCGTTTAAAGTCATTTGTATTGAACTAATCATACTTTTTATATTTTTATCGTTAAGATCACATTATTTTACATCTAAAACACGTCTTTACAATACATTTGGGTGAATATAAAAGGTCGTAAAAAAATTTTGAAATACAGGTGATGAATCCGCTAAATATCGTCTTAAGTCATTTCTATTAAACTAATCATACTTTTTATATTTTTAACGTTAAGTTCACATTATTTTACATCTAAAACACGTATTTACAATACATTTGGGTGAATACAAAAAATAGAAAAAAAATTTGGGAAAAAAATGGTGATAATTCCGCTAAATATCGTTTAAAGTCATTTGTATTGAACTAATCATACTTTTTATATTTTTATCGTTAAGTTCACATTATTTTACATCTAAAACACGTCTTTACAATACATTTGGGTGAATATAAAAGGTCGTAAAAAAATTTTGAAATACAGGTGATGAATCCGCTAAATATCGTCTTAAGTCATTTCTATTAAACTAATCATACTTTTTATATTTTTATCGTTAAGTTCACATTATTTTACATCTAAAACACGTATTTACAATACATTTGGGTGAATACAAAAAATAGAAAAAAAATTTGGGAAAAAAATGGTGATAATTCCGCTAAATATCGTTTAAAGTCATTTGTATTGAACTAATCATACTTTTTATATTTTTATCGTTAAGTTCACATTATTTTACATCTAAAACACGTATTTACAATACATTTGGGTGAATACAAAAAATAGAAAAAAAATAGAAAAAAAATTTGGGAAAAAAATAGTGATAATTCCGCTAAATATCGTTTAAAGTCATTTGTATTGAACTAATCATACTTTTTATATTTTTATCGTTAAGTTCACATTATTTTACATCTAAAACACGTCTTTACAATACATTTGGGTGAATATAAAAGGTCGTAAAAAAATTTTGAAATACAGGTGATGAATCCGCTAAATATCGTCTTAAGTCATTTCTATTAAACTAATCATACTTTTTATATTTTTAACGTTAAGTTCACATTATTTTACATCTAAAACACGTATTTACAATACATTTGGGTGAATACAAAAAATAGAAAAAAAATTTGGGAAAAAATTGGGTAAAAAATGGTGATAATTCCGCTAAATATCGTTTAAAGTCATTTGTATTGAACTAATCATACTTTTTATATTTTTATCGTTAAGTTCACATTATTTTACATCTAAAACACGTCTTTACAATACATTTGGGTGAATATAAAAGGTCGTAAAAAAATTTTGAAATACAGGTGATGAATCCGCTAAATATCGTCTTAAGTCATTTCTATTAAACTAATCATACTTTTTATATTTTTAACGTTAAGTTCACATTATTTTACATCTAAAACACGTATTTACAATACATTTGGGTGAATACAAAAAATAGAAAAAAAATTTGGGAAAAAAATGGTGATAATTCCGCTAAATATCGTTTAAAGTCATTTGTATTGAACTAATCATACTTTTTATATTTTTATCGTTAAGATCACATTATTTTACATCTAAAACACGTCTTTACAATACATTTGGGTGAATATAAATGGTCGTAAAAAAATTTTGAAATACAGGTGATGAATCCGCTAAATATCGTCTTAAGTCATTTCTATTAAACTAATCATACTTTTTATATTTTTAACGTTAAGTTCACATTATTTTACATCTAAAACACGTATTTACAATACATTTGGGTGAATACAAAAAATAGAAAAAAAATTTGGGAAAAAATTGGGTAAAAAATGGTGATAATTCCGCTAAATATCGTTTAAAGTCATTTGTATTGAACTAATCATACATTTTATATTTTTATCGTTAAGTTCACATTATTTTACATCTAAAACACGTATTTACAATACATTTGGGTGAATACAAAAAATAGAAAAAAAATTTGGGAAAAAATTGGGTAAAAAATGGTGATAATTCCGCTAAATATCGTTTAAAGTCATTTCTATTAAACTAATCATACTTTTTATATTTTTATCGTTAAGTTCACATAAATTTACATCTAAAACACGTCTTTACAATACATTTGGGTGAATATAAAAGGTCGTAAAAAAATTTTGAAATACAGGTGATGAATCCGCTAAATATCGTCTTAAGTCATTTCTATTAAACTAATCATACTTTTTATATTTTTAACGTTAAGTTCACATTATTTTACATCTAAAACACGTATTTACAATACATTTGGGTGAATACAAAAAATAGAAAAAAAATAGAAAAAAAATTTGGGAAAAAAATAGTGATAATTCCGCTAAATATCGTTTAAAGTCATTTGTATTGAACTAATCATACTTTTTATATTTTTATCGTTAAGTTCACATTATTTTACATCTAAAACACGTCTTTACAATACATTTGGGTGAATATAAAAGGTCGTAAAAAAATTTTGAAATACAGGTGATGAATCCGCTAAATATCGTCTTAAGTCATTTCTATTAAACTAATCATACTTTTTATATTTTTAACGTTAAGTTCACATTATTTTACATCTAAAACACGTATTTACAATACATTTGGGTGAATACAAAAAATAGAAAAAAAATTTGGGAAAAAATTGGGTAAAAAATGGTGATAATTCCGCTAAATATCGTTTAAAGTCATTTGTATTGAACTAATCATACTTTTTATATTTTTATCGTTAAGTTCACATTATTTTACATCTAAAACACGTCTTTACAATACATTTGGGTGAATATAAAAGGTCGTAAAAAAATTTTGAAATACAGGTGATGAATCCGCTAAATATCGTCTTAAGTCATTTCTATTAAACTAATCATACTTTTTATATTTTTAACGTTAAGTTCACATTATTTTACATCTAAAACACGTATTTACAATACATTTGGGTGAATACAAAAAATAGAAAAAAAATTTGGGAAAAAAATGGTGATAATTCCGCTAAATATCGTTTAAAGTCATTTGTATTGAACTAATCATACTTTTTATATTTTTATCGTTAAGATCACATTATTTTACATCTAAAACACGTCTTTACAATACATTTGGGTGAATATAAAAGGTCGTAAAAAAATTTTGAAATACAGGTGATGAATCCGCTAAATATCGTCTTAAGTCATTTCTATTAAACTAATCATACTTTTTATATTTTTAACGTTAAGTTCACATTATTTTACATCTAAAACACGTATTTACAATACATTTGGGTGAATACAAAAAATAGAAAAAAAATTTGGGAAAAAATTGGGTAAAAAATGGTGATAATTCCGCTAAATATCGTTTAAAGTCATTTGTATTGAACTAATCATACATTTTATATTTTTATCGTTAAGTTCACATTATTTTACATCTAAAACACGTATTTACAATACATTTGGGTGAATACAAAAAATAGAAAAAAAATTTGGGAAAAAATTGGGTAAAAAATGGTGATAATTCCGCTAAATATCGTTTAAAGTCATTTCTATTAAACTAATCATACTTTTTATATTTTTATCGTTAAGTTCACATAAATTTACATCTAAAACACGTCTTTACAATACATTTGGGTGAATATAAAAGGTCGTAAAAAAATTTTGAAATACAAGTGATGAATCCGCTAAATATCGTCTTAAGTCATTTCTATTAAACTAATCATACTTTTTATATTTTTAACGTTAAGTTCACATTATTTTACATCTAAAACACGTATTTACAATACATTTGGGTGAATACAAAAAATAGAAAAAAAATTTGGGAAAAAAATGGTGATAATTCCGCTAAATATCGTTTAAAGTCATTTGTATTGAACTAATCATACTTTTTATATTTTTATCGTTAAGTTCACATTATTTTACATCTAAAACACGTCTTTACAATACATTTGGGTGAATATAAAAGGTCGTAAAAAAATTTTGAAATACAGGTGATGAATCCGCTAAATATCGTCTTAAGTCATTTCTATTAAACTAATCATACTTTTTATATTTTTAACGTTAAGTTCACATTATTTTACATCTAAAACACGTATTTACAATACATTTGGGTGAATACAAAAAATAGAAAAAAAATTTGGGAAAAAAATGGTGATAATTCCGCTAAATATCGTTTAAAGTCATTTGTATTGAACTAATCATACTTTTTATATTTTTATCGTTAAGTTCACATTATTTTACATCTAAAACACGTATTTACAATACATTTGGGTGAATACAAAAAATAGAAAAAAAATTTGGGAAAAAATTGGGTAAAAAATGGTGATAATTCCGCTAAATATGGTTTAAAGTCATTTGTATTGAACTAATCATACTTTTTATATTTTTATCGTTAAGTTCACATTATTTTACATCTAAAACACGTCTTTACAATACATTTGGGTGAATATAAAAGGTCGTAAAAAAATTTTGAAATACAGGTGATGAATCCGCTAAATATCGTCTTAAGTCATTTCTATTACACTAATCATACTTTTTATATTTTTATCGTTAAGTTCACATTATTTTACATCTAAAACACGTATTTACAATACATTTGGGTGAATACAAAAAATAGAAAAAAAATTTGGGAAAAAAATGGTGATAATTCCGCTAAATATCGTTTAAAGTCATTTGTATTGAACTAATCATACTTTTTATATTTTTAGCGTTAAGTTCACATTATTTTACATCTAAAACACGTATTTACAATACATTTGGGTGAATACAAAAAATAGAAAAAAAATTGGGGAAAAAATTGGGTAAAAAATGGTGATAATTCCGCTAAATATCGTTTAAAGTCATTTGTATTGAACTAATCATACATTTTATATTTTTATCGTTAAGTTCACATTATTTTACATCTAAAACACGTATTTACAATACATTTGGGTGAATACAAAAAATAGAAAAAAAATTTGGGAAAAAATTGGGTAAAAAATGGTGATAATTCCGCTAAATATCGTTTAAAGTCATTTCTATTTAACTAATCATACTTTTTATATTTTTATCGTTAAGTTCACATAAATTTACATCTAAAACACGTCTTTACAATACATTTGGGTGAATATAAAAGGTCGTAAAAAAATTTTGAAATACAGGTGATGAATCCGCTAAATATCGTCTTAAGTCATTTCTATTAAACTAATCATACTTTTTATATTTTTAACGTTAAGTTCACATTATTTTACATCTAAAACACGTATTTACAATACATTTGGGTGAATACAAAAAATAGAAAAAAAATTTGGGAAAAAAATGGTGATAATTCCGCTAAATATCGTTTAAAGTCATTTTTATTGAACTAATCATACTTTTTATATTTTTATCGTTAAGTTCACATTATTTTACATCTAAATCACGTCTTTACAATACATTTGGGTGAATACAAAAAATAGAAAAAAAATTTGGGAAAAAAATGGTGATAATTCCGCTAAATATCGTTTAAAGTCATTTGTATTGAACTAATCATACTTTTTATATTTTTATCGTTAAGTTCACATTATTTTACATCTAAAACACGTATTTACAATACATTTGGGTGAATACAAAAAATAGAAAAAAAATTTGGGAAAAAATTGGGTAAAAAATGGTGATAATTCCGCTAAATATCGTTTAAAGTCATTTGTATTGAACTAATCATACTTTTTATATTTTTATCGTTAAGTTCACATTATTTTACATCTAAAACACGTCTTTACAATACATTTGGGTGAATATAAAAGGTCGTAAAAAAATTTTGAAATACAGGTGATGAATCCGCTAAATATCGTCTTAAGTCATTTCTATTAAACTAATCATACTTTTTATATTTTTATCGTTAAGTTCACATTATTTTACATCTAAAACACGTATTTACAATACATTTGGGTGAATACAAAAAATAGAAAAAAAATTTGGGAAAAAAATGGTGATAATTCCGCTAAATATCGTTTAAAGTCATTTGTATTGAACTAATCATACTTTTTATATTTTTATCGTTAAGTTCACATTATTTTACATCTAAAACACGTATTTACAATACATTTGGGTGAATACAAAAAATAGAAAAAAAATAGAAAAAAAATTTGGGAAAAAAATAGTGATAATTCCGCTAAATATCGTTTAAAGTCATTTGTATTGAACTAATCATACTTTTTATATTTTTATCGTTAAGTTCACATTATTTTACATCTAAAACACGTCTTTACAATACATTTGGGTGAATATAAAAGGTCGTAAAAAAATTTTGAAATACAGGTGATGAATCCGCTAAATATCGTCTTAAGTCATTTCTATTAAACTAATCATACTTTTTATATTTTTAACGTTAAGTTCACATTATTTTACATCTAAAACACGTATTTACAATACATTTGGGTGAATACAAAAAATAGAAAAAAAATTTGGGAAAAAATTGGGTAAAAAATGGTGATAATTCCGCTAAATATCGTTTAAAGTCATTTGTATTGAACTAATCATACTTTTTATATTCTTATCGTTAAGATCACATTATTTTACATCTAAAACACGTCTTTACAATACATTTGGGTGAATATAAAAGGTCGTAAAAAAATTTTGAAATACAGGTGATGAATCCGCTATATATCGTCTTAAGTCATTTCTATTAAACTAATCAAACTTTTTATATTTTTAACGTTAAGTTCACATTATTTTACATCTAAAACACGTATTTACAATACATTTGGGTGAATACAAAAAATAGAAAAAAAATTTGGGAAAAAAATGGTGATAATTCCGCTAAATATCGTTTAAAGTCATTTGTATTGAACTAATCATACATTTTATATTTTTATCGTTAAGTTCACATTATTTTACATCTAAAACACGTATTTACAATACATTTGGGTGAATACAAAAAATAGAAAAAAAATTTGGGAAAAAATTGGGTAAAAAATGGTGATAATTCCGCTAAATATCGTTTAAAGTCATTTGTATTGAACTAATCATACTTTTTATATTTTTATCGTTAAGTTCACATTATTTTACATCTAAAACACGTCTTTACAATACATTTGGGTGAATATAAAAGGTCGTAAAAAAATTTTGAAATACAGGTGATGAATCCGCTAAATATCGTCTTAAGTCATTTCTATTAAACTAATCATACTTTTTATATTTTTAACGTTAAGTTCACATTATTTTACATCTAAAACACGTATTTACAATACATTTGGGTGAATACAAAAAATAGAAAAAAAATTTGGGAAAAAAATGGTGATAATTCCGCTAAATATCGTTTAAAGTCATTTGTATTGAACTAATCATACTTTTTATATTTTTATCGTTAAGATCACATTATTTTACATCTAAAACACGTCTTTACAATACATTTGGGTGAATATAAAAGGTCGTAAAAAAATTTTGAAATACAGGTGATGAATCCGCTAAATATCGTCTTAAGTCATTTCTATTAAACTAATCATACTTTTTATATTTTTAACGTTAAGTTCACATTATTTTACATCTAAAACACGTATTTACAATACATTTGGGTGAATACAAAAAATAGAAAAAAAATTTGGGAAAAAATTGGGTAAAAAATGGTGATAATTCCGCTAAATATCGTTTAAAGTCATTTGTATTGAACTAATCATACATTTTATATTTTTATCGTTAAGTTCACATTATTTTACATCTAAAACACGTATTTACAATACATTTGGGTGAATACAAAAAATAGAAAAAAAATTTGGGAAAAAATTGGGTAAAAAATGGTGATAATTCCGCTAAATATCGTTTAAAGTCATTTCTATTAAACTAATCATACTTTTTATATTTTTATCGTTAAGTTCACATAAATTTACATCTAAAACACGTCTTTACAATACATTTGGGTGAATATAAAAGGTCGTAAAAAAATTTTGAAATACAGGTGATGAATCCGCTAAATATCGTCTTAAGTCATTTCTATTAAACTAATCATACTTTTTATATTTTTAACGTTAAGTTCACATTATTTTACATCTAAAACACGTATTTACAATACATTTGGGTGAATACAAAAAATAGAAAAAAAATTTGGGAAAAAAATGGTGATAATTCCGCTAAATATCGTTTAAAGTCATTTTTATTGAACTAATCATACTTTTTATATTTTTATCGTTAAGTTCACATTATTTTACATCTAAAACACGTCTTTACAATACATTTGGGTGAATATAAAAGGTCGTAAAAAAATTTTGAAATACAGGTGATGAATCCGCTAAATATCGTCTTAAGTCATTTCTATTAAACTAATCATACTTTTTATATTTTTATCGTTAAGTTCACATTATTTTACATCTAAAACACGTATTTACAATACATTTGGGTGAATACAAAAAATAGAAAAAAAATTTGGGAAAAAAATGGTGATAATTCCGCTAAATATCGTTTAAAGTCATTTGTATTGAACTAATCATACTTTTTATATTTTTATCGTTAAGTTCACATTATTTTACATCTAAAACACGTATTTACAATACATTTGGGTGAATACAAAAAATAGAAAAAAAATTTGGGAAAAAATTGGGTAAAAAATGGTGATAATTCCGCTAAATATGGTTTAAAGTCATTTGTATTGAACTAATCATACTTTTTATATTTTTATCGTTAAGTTCACATTATTTTACATCTAAAACACGTCTTTACAATACATTTGGGTGAATATAAAAGGTCGTAAAAAAATTTTGAAATACAGGTGATGAATCCGCTAAATATCGTCTTAAGTCATTTCTATTACACTAATCATACTTTTTATATTTTTATCGTTAAGTTCACATTATTTTACATCTAAAACACGTATTTACAATACATTTGGGTGAATACAAAAAATAGAAAAAAAATTTGGGAAAAAAATGGTGATAATTCCGCTAAATATCGTTTAAAGTCATTTGTATTGAACTAATCATACTTTTTATATTTTTAGCGTTAAGTTCACATTATTTTACATCTAAAACACGTATTTACAATACATTTGGGTGAATACAAAAAATAGAAAAAAAATTTGGGAAAAAATTGGGTAAAAAATGGTGATAATTCCGCTAAATATCGTTTAAAGTCATTTGTATTGAACTAATCATACTTTTTATATTTTTATCGTTAAGTTCACATTATTTTACATCTAAAACACGTCTTTACAATACATTTGGGTGAATATAAAAGGTCGTAAAAAAATTTTGAAATACAGGTGATGAATCCGCTAAATATCGTCTTAAGTCATTTCTATTAAACTAATCATACTTTTTATATTTTTAACGTTAAGTTCACATTATTTTACATCTAAAACACGTATTTACAATACATTTGGGTGAATACAAAAAATAGAAAAAAAATTTGGGAAAAAAATGGTGATAATTCCGCTAAATATCGTTTAAAGTCATTTGTATTGAACTAATCATACTTTTTATATTTTTATCGTTAAGTTCACATTATTTTACATCTAAAACACGTCTTTACAATACATTTGGGTGAATATAAAAGGTCGTAAAAAAATTTTGAAATACAGGTGATGAATCCGCTAAATATCGTCTTAAGTCATTTCTATTAAACTAATCATACTTTTTATATTTTTAACGTTAAGTTCACATTATTTTACATCTAAAACACGTATTTACAATACATTTGGGTGAATACAAAAAATAGAAAAAAAATTTGGGAAAAAATTGGGTAAAAAATGGTGATAATTCCGCTAAATATCGTTTAAAGTCATTTGTATTGAACTAATCATACTTTTTATATTTTTATCGTTAAGATCACATTATTTTACATCTAAAACACGTCTTTACAATACATTTGGGTGAATATAAAAGGTCGTAAAAAAATTTTGAAATACAGGTGATGAATCCGCTATATATCGTCTTAAGTCATTTCTATTAAACTAATCAAACTTTTTATATTTTTAACGTTAAGTTCACATTATTTTACATCTAAAACACGTATTTACAATACATTTGGGTGAATACAAAAAATAGAAAAAAAATTTGGGAAAAAAATGGTGATAATTCCGCTAAATATCGTTTAAAGTCATTTGTATTGAACTAATCATACATTTTATATTTTTATCGTTAAGTTCACATTATTTTACATCTAAAACACGTATTTACAATACATTTGGGTGAATACAAAAAATAGAAAAAAAATTTGGGAAAAAATTGGGTAAAAAATGGTGATAATTCCGCTAAATATCGTTTAAAGTCATTTCTATTAAACTAATCATACTTTTTATATTTTTATCGTTAAGTTCACATAAATTTACATCTAAAACACGTCTTTACAATACATTTGGGTGAATATAAAAGGTCGTAAAAAAATTTTGAAATACAGGTGATGAATCCGCTAAATATCGTCTTAAGTCATTTCTATTAAACTAATCATACTTTTTATATTTTTAACGTTAAGTTCACATTATTTTACATCTAAAACACGTATTTACAATACATTTGGGTGAATACAAAAAATAGAAAAAAAATTTGGGAAAAAAATGGTGATAATTCCGCTAAATATCGTTTAAAGTCATTTGTATTGAACTAATCATACTTTTTATATTTTTATCGTTAAGTTCACATTATTTTACATCTAAAACACGTATTTACAATACATTTGGGTGAATACAAAAAATAGAAAAAAAATTTGGGAAAAAATTGGGTAAAAAATGGTGATAATTCCGCTAAATATCGTTTAAAGTCATTTGTATTGAACTAATCATACTTTTTATATTTTTATCGTTAAGTTCACATTATTTTACATCTAAAACACGTCTTTACAATACATTTGGGTGAATATAAAAGGTCGTAAAAAAATTTTGAAATACAGGTGATGAATCCGCTAAATATCGTCTTAAGTCATTTCTATTAAACTAATCATACTTTTTATATTTTTATCGTTAAGTTCACATTATTTTACATCTAAAACACGTATTTACAATACATTTGGGTGAATACAAAAAATAGAAAAAAAATTTGGGAAAAAAATGGTGATAATTCCGCTAAATATCGTTTAAAGTCATTTGTATTGAACTAATCATACATTTTATATTTTTATCGTTAAGTTCACATTATTTTACATCTAAAACACGTATTTACAATACATTTGGGTGAATACAAAAAATAGAAAAAAAATTTGGGAAAAAATTGGGTAAAAAATGGTGATAATTCCACTAAATATCGTTTAAAGTCATTTCTATTAAACTAATCATACTTTTTATATTTTTATCGTTAAGTTCACATAAATTTACATCTAAAACACGTCTTTACAATACATTTGGGTGAATATAAAAGGTCGTAAAAAAATTTTGAAATACAGGTGATGAATCCGCTAAATATCGTCTTAAGTCATTTCTATTAAACTAATCATACTTTTTATATTTTTAACGTTAAGTTCACATTATTTTACATCTAAAACACGTATTTACAATACATTTGGGTGAATACAAAAAATAGAAAAAAAATTAGGGAAAAAATTTGGTAAAAAATGGTGATAATTTCGCTAAATATCGATTAAAGTCATTTGTATTGAACTAATCATACTTTTTATATTTTTATCGTTAAGTTCACTTTATTTTTCATCAATAACACGTCTTTACAATACATTTGGGTGAATATAAAAGGTCGTAAAAAAATTTTGAAATACAGGCGATGAATCCGCTAAATATCGTCTTAAGTCATTTCTATTAAACTAATCATACTTTTTATATTTTTAACGTTAAGTTCACATTATTTTACATCTAAAACACGTATTTACAATACATTTGGGTGAATACAAAAAATAGAAAAAAAATTTGGGAAAAAAATGGTGATAATTCCGCTAAATATCGTTTAAAGTCATTTGTATTGAACTAATCATACTTTTTATATTTTTATTGTTAAGTTCACATTATTTTACATCTAAAACACGTATTTACAATACATTTGGGTGAATACAAAAAATAGAAAAAAAATTTGGGAAAAAATTGGGTAAAAAATGGTGATAATTCCGCTAAATATCGTTTAAAGTCATTTCTATTAAACTAATCATACTTTTTATATTTTTATCGTTAAGTTCACATAAATTTACATCTAAAACACGTCTTTACAATACATTTGGGTGAATATAAAAGGTCGTAAAAAAATTTTGAAATACAGGTGATGAATCCGCTAAATATCGTCTTAAGTCATTTCTATTAAACTAATCATACTTTTTATATTTTTAACGTTAAGTTCACATTATTTTACATCTAAAACACGTATTTACAATACATTTGGGTGAATACAAAAAATAGAAAAAAAATTAGGGAAAAAATTTGGTAAAAAATGGTGATAATTTCGCTAAATATCGATTAAAGTCATTTGTATTGAACTAATCATACTTTTTATATTTTTATCGTTAAGTTCACTTTATTTTTCATCAATAACACGTCTTTACAATACATTTGGGTGAATATAAAAGGTCGTAAAAAAATTTTGAAATACAGGCGATGAATCCGCTAAATATCGTCTTAAGTCATTTCTATTAAACTAATCATACTTTTTATATTTTTAACGTTAAGTTCACATTATTTTACATCTAAAACACGTATTTACAATACATTTGGGTGAATACAAAAAATAGAAAAAAAATTTGGGAAAAAAATGGTGATAATTCCGCTAAATATCGTTTAAAGTCATTTGTATTGAACTAATCATACTTTTTATATTTTTATTGTTAAGTTCACATTATTTTACATCTAAAACACGTATTTACAATACATTTGGGTGAATACAAAAAATAGAAAAAAAATTTGGGAAAAAATTGGGTAAAAAATGGTGATAATTCCGCTAAATATCGTTTAAAGTCATTTCTATTAAACTAATCATACTTTTTATATTTTTATCGTTAAGTTCACATAAATTTACATCTAAAACACGTCTTTACAATACATTTGGGTGAATATAAAAGGTCGTAAAAAAATTTTGAAATACAGGTGATGAATCCGCTAAATATCGTCTTAAGTCATTTCTATTAAACTAATCATACTTTTTATATTTTTATCGTTAAGTTCACATTATTTTACATCTAAAACACGTATTTACAATACATTTGGGTGAATACAAAAAATAGAAAAAAAATTTGGGAAAAAAATGGTGATAATTCCGCTAAATATCGTTTAAAGTCATTTGTATTGAACTAATCATACTTTTTATATTTTTATCGTTAAGTTCACATTATTTTACATCTAAAACACGTATTTACAATACATTTGGGTGAATACAAAAAATAGAAAAAAAATTTGGGAAAAAATTGGGTAAAAAATGGTGATAATTCCGCTAAATATGGTTTAAAGTCATTTGTATTGAACTAATCATACTTTTTATATTTTTATCGTTAAGTTCACATTATTTTACATCTAAAACACGTCTTTACAATACATTTGGGTGAATATAAAAGGTCGTAAAAAAATTTTGAAATACAGGTGATGAATCCGCTAAATATCGTCTTAAGTCATTTCTATTACACTAATCATACTTTTTATATTTTTAACGTTAAGTTCACATTATTTTACATCTAAAACACGTATTTACAATACATTTGGGTGAATACAAAAAATAGAAAAAAAATTAGGGAAAAAATTTGGTAAAAAATGGTGATAATTTCGCTAAATATCGATTAAAGTCATTTGTATTGAACTAATCATACTTTTTATATTTTTATCGTTAAGTTCACTTTATTTTACATCAATAACACGTCTTTACAATACATTTGGGTGAATATA
Source organism: Diuraphis noxia (assembly GCF_037042655.1). Lineage (NCBI taxonomy): Eukaryota > Metazoa > Arthropoda > Insecta > Hemiptera > Aphididae > Diuraphis > Diuraphis noxia. The sequence goes on from NW_028301715.1 coordinate 51,732,017, forward strand.
AAAGGTCGTAAAAAAATTTTGAAATACAGGCGATGAATCCGCTAAATATCGTCTTAAGTCATTTCTATTAAACTAATCATACTTTTTATATTTTTAACGTTAAGTTCACATTATTTTACATCTAAAACACGTATTTACAATACATTTGGGTGAATACAAAAAATAGAAAAAAAATTTGGGAAAAAAATGGTGATAATTCCGCTAAATATCGTTTAAAGTCATTTGTATTGAACTAATCATACTTTTTATATTTTTATCGTTAAGTTCACATTATTTTACATCTAAAACACGTATTTACAATACATTTGGGTGAATACAAAAAATAGAAAAAAAATTTGGGAAAAAATTGGGTAAAAAATGGTGATAATTCCGCTAAATATCGTTTAAAGTCATTTCTATTAAACTAATCATACTTTTTATATTTTTATCGTTAAGTTCACATAAATTTACATCTAAAACACGTCTTTACAATACATTTGGGTGAATATAAAAGGTCGTATAAAAATTTTGAAATACAGGTGATGAATCCGCTAAATATCGTCTTAAGTCATTTCTATTAAACTAATCATACTTTTTATATTTTTAACGTTAAGTTCACATTATTTTACATCTAAAACACGTATTTACAATACATTTGGGTGAATACAAAAAATAGAAAAAAAATTTGGGAAAAAAATGGTGATAATTCCGCTAAATATCGTTTAAAGTCATTTGTATTGAACTAATCATACTTTTTATATTTTTATCGTTAAGTTCACATTATTTTACATCTAAAACACGTATTTACAATACATTTGGGTGAATACAAAAAATAGAAAAAAAATTTGGGAAAAAATTGGGTAAAAAATGGTGATAATTCCGCTAAATATCGTTTAAAGTCATTTCTATTAAACTAATCATACTTTTTATATTTTTATCGTTAAGTTCACATAAATTTACATCTAAAACACGTCTTTACAATACATTTGGGTGAATATAAAAGGTCGTAAAAAAATTTTGAAATACAGGTGATGAATCCGCTAAATATCGTCTTAAGTCATTTCTATTAAACTAATCATACTTTTTATATTTTTAACGTTAAGTTCACATTATTTTACATCTAAAACACGTATTTACAATACATTTGGGTGAATACAAAAAATAGAAAAAAAATTTGGGAAAAAAATGGTGATAATTCCGCTAAATATCGTTTAAAGTCATTTGTATTGAACTAATCATACTTTTTATATTTTTATCGTTAAGTTCACATTATTTTACATCTAAAACACGTATTTACAATACATTTGGGTGAATACAAAAAATAGAAAAAAAATTTGGGAAAAAATTTGGTAAAAAATGGTGATAATTTCGCTAAATATCGATTAAAGTCATTTGTATTGAACTAATCATACTTTTTATATTTTTATCGTTAAGTTCACTTTATTTTACATCAATAACACGTCTTTACAATACATTTGGGTGAATATAAAAGGTCGTAAAAAAATTTTGAAATACAGGCGATGAATCCGCTAAATATCGTCTTAAGTCATTTCTATTAAACTAATCATACTTTTTATATTTTTAACGTTAAGTTCACATTATTTTACATCTAAAACACGTATTTACAATACATTTGGGTGAATACAAAAAATAGAAAAAAAATTTGGGAAAAAAATGGTGATAATTCCGCTAAATATCGTTTAAAGTCATTTGTATTGAACTAATCATACTTTTTATATTTTTATCGTTAAGTTCACATTATTTTACATCTAAAACACGTCTTTACAATACATTTGGGTGAATATAAAAGGTCGTAAAAAAATTTTGAAATACAGGTGATGAATCCGCTAAATATCGTCTTAAGTCATTTCTATTAAACTAATCATACTTTTTATATTTTTATCGTTAAGTTCACATTATTTTACATCTAAAACACGTATTTACAATACATTTGGGTGAATACAAAAAATAGAAAAAAAATTTGGGAAAAAAATGGTGATAATTCCGCTAAATATCGTTTAAAGTCATTTGTATTGAACTAATCATACTTTTTATATTTTTATCGTTAAGTTCACATTATTTTACATCTAAAACACGTATTTACAATACATTTGGGTGAATACAAAAAATAGAAAAAAAATTTGGGAAAAAATTGGGTAAAAAATGGTGATAATTCCGCTAAATATCGTTTAAAGTCATTTCTATTAAACTAATCATACTTTTTATATTTTTATCGTTAAGTTCACATAAATTTACATCTAAAACACGTCTTTACAATACATTTGGGTGAATATAAAAGGTCGTAAAAAAATTTTGAAATACAGGTGATGAATCCGCTAAATATCGTCTTAAGTAATTTCTATTAAACTAATCATACTTTTTATATTTTTAACGTTAAGTTCACATTATTTTACATCTAAAACACGTATTTACAATACATTTGGGTGAATACAAAAAATAGAAAAAAAATTTGGGAAAAAAATGGTGATAATTCCGCTAAATATCGTTTAAAGTCATTTGTATTGAACTAATCATACTTTTTATATTTTTATCGTTAAGTTCACATTATTTTACATCTAAAACACGTATTTACAATACATTTGGGTGAATACAAAAAATAGAAAAAAAATTTGGGAAAAAATTGGGTAAAAAATGGTGATAATTCCGCTAAATATCGTTTAAAGTCATTTGTATTGAACTAATCATACTTTTTATATTTTTATCGTTAAGTTCACATTATTTTACATCTAAAACACGTCTTTACAATACATTTGGGTGAATATAAAAGGTCGTAAAAAAATTTTGAAATACAGGTGATGAATCCGCTAAATATCGTCTTAAGTCATTTCTATTAAACTAATCATACTTTTTATATTTTTATCGTTAAGTTCACATTATTTTACATCTAAAACACGTATTTACAATACATTTGGGTGAATACAAAAAATAGATAAAAAATTTGGGAAAAAAATGGTGATAATTCCGCTAAATATCGTTTAAAGTCATTTGTATTGAACTAATCATACTTTTTATATTTTTATCGTTAAGTTCACATTATTTTACATCTAAAACACGTATTTACAATACATTTGGGTGAATACAAAAAATAGAAAAAAAATTTGGGAAAAAATTGGGTAAAAAATGGTGATAATTCCGCTAAATATCGTTTAAAGTCATTTGTATTGAACTAATCATACTTTTTATATTTTTATCGTTAAGTTCACATTATTTTACATCTAAAACACGTCTTTACAATACATTTGGGTGAATATAAAAGGTCGTAAAAAAATAATGAAATACAGGTGATGAATCCGCTAAATATCGTCTTAAGTCATTTCTATTACACTAATCATACTTTTTATATTTTTATCGTTAAGTTCACATTATTTTACATCTAAAACACGTATTTACAATACATTTGGGTGAATACAAAAAATAGAAAAAAAATTAGGGAAAAAATTTGGTAAAAAATGGTGATAATTTCGCTAAATATCGATTAAAGTCATTTGTATTGAACTAATCATACTTTTTATATTTTTATCGTTAAGTTCACTTTATTTTACATCAATAACACGTCTTTACAATACATTTGGGTGAATATAAAAGGTCGTAAAAAAATTTTGAAATACAGGCGATGAATCCGCTAAATATCGTCTTAAGTCATTTCTATTAAACTAATCATACTTTTTATATTTTTAACGTTAAGTTCACATTATTTTACATCTAAAACACGTATTTACAATATATTTGGGTGAATACAAAAAATAGAAAAAAAATTTGGGAAAAAAATGGTGATAATTCCGCTAAATATCGTTTAAAGTCATTTGTATTGAACTAATCATACTTTTTATATTTTTATCGTTAAGTTCACATTATTTTACATCTAAAACACGTATTTACAATACATTTGGGTGAATACAAAAAATAGAAAAAAAATTTGGGAAAAAATTGGGTAAAAAATGGTGATAATTCCGCTAAATATCGTTTAAAGTCATTTCTATTAAACTAATCATACTTTTTATATTTTTATCGTTATGTTCACATAAATTTACATCTAAAACACGTATTTACAATACATTTGGGTGAATACAAAAAATAGAAAAAAAATTGGGTAAAAAATGGTGATAATTCCGCTAAATATCGTTTAAAGTCATTTGTATTGAACTAATCATACTTTTTATATTTTTATCGTTAAGTTCACATTATTTTACATCTAAAACACGTCTTTACAATACATTTGGGTGAATATAAAAGGTCGTAAAAAAATTTTGAAATACAGGTGATGAATCCGCTAAATATCGTCTTAAGTCATTTCTATTACACTAATCATACTTTTTATATTTTTATCGTTAAGTTCACATTATTTTACATCTAAAACACGTATTTACAATACATTTGGGTGAATACAAAAAATAGAAAAAAAATTAGGGAAAAAATTTGGTAAAAAATGGTGATAATTTCGCTAAATATCGATTAAAGTCATTTGTATTGAACTAATCATACTTTTTATATTTTTATCGTTAAGTTCACTTTATTTTACATCAATAACACGTCTTTACAATACATTTGGGTGAATATAAAAGGTCGTAAAAAAATTTTGAAATACAGGCGATGAATCCGCTAAATATCGTCTTAAGTCATTTCTATTAAACTAATCATACTTTTTATATTTTTAACGTTAAGTTCACATTATTTTACATCTAAAACACGTATTTACAATATATTTGGGTGAATACAAAAAATAGAAAAAAAATTTGGGAAAAAAATGGTGATAATTCCGCTAAATATCGTTTAAAGTCATTTGTATTGAACTAATCATACTTTTTATATTTTTATCGTTAAGTTCACATTATTTTACATCTAAAACACGTATTTACAATACATTTGGGTGAATACAAAAAATAGAAAAAAAATTTGGGAAAAAATTGGGTAAAAAATGGTGATAATTCCGCTAAATATCGTTTAAAGTCATTTCTATTAAACTAATCATACTTTTTATATTTTTATCGTTAAGTTCACATAAATTTACATCTAAAACACGTCTTTACAATACATTTGGGTGAATATAAAAGGTCGTAAAAAAATTTTGAAATACAGGTGATGAATCCGCTAAATATCGTCTTAAGTCATTTCTATTAAACTAATCATACTTTTTATATTTTTATCGTTAAGTTCACATTATTTTACATCTAAAACACGTATTTACAATACATTTGGGTGAATACAAAAAATAGATAAAAAATTTGGGAAAAAAATGGTGATAATTCCGCTAAATATCGTTTAAAGTCATTTGTATTGAACTAATCATACTTTTTATATTTTTATCGTTAAGTTCACATTATTTTACATCTAAAACACGTATTTACAATACATTTGGGTGAATACAAAAAATAGAAAAAAAATTTGGGAAAAAATTGGGTAAAAAATGGTGATAATTCCGCTAAATATCGTTTAAAGTCATTTGTATTGAACTAATCATACTTTTTATATTTTTATCGTTAAGTTCACATTATTTTACATCTAAAACACGTCTTTACAATAAATTTGGGTGAATATAAAAGGTCGTAAAAAAATTTTGAAATACAGGTGATGAATCCGCTAAATATCGTCTTAAGTCATTTCTATTACACTAATCATACTTTTTATATTTTTATCGTTAAGTTCACATTATTTTACATCTAAAACACGTATTTACAATACATTTGGGTGAATACAAAAAATAGAAAAAAAATTAGGGAAAAAATTTGGTAAAAAATGGTGATAATTTCGCTAAATATCGATTAAAGTCATTTGTATTGAACTAATCATACTTTTTATATTTTTATCGTTAAGTTCACTTTATTTTACATCAATAACACGTCTTTACAATACATTTGGGTGAATATAAAAGGTCGTAAAAAAATTTTGAAATACAGGCGATGAATCCGCTAAATATCGTCTTAAGTCATTTCTATTAAACTAATCATACTTTTTATATTTTTAACGTTAAGTTCACATTATTTTACATCTAAAACACGTATTTACAATACATTTGGGTGAATACAAAAAATAGAAAAAAAATTTGGGAAAAAAATGGTGATAATTCCGCTAAATATCGTTTAAAGTCATTTGTATTGAACTAATCATACTTTTTATATTTTTATCGTTAAGTTCACATTATTTTACATCTAAAACACGTATTTACAATACATTTGGGTGAATACAAAAAATAGAAAAAAAATTTGGGAAAAAATTGGGTAAAAAATGGTGATAATTCCGCTAAATATCGTTTAAAGTCATTTCTATTAAACTAATCATACTTTTTATATTTTTATCGTTAAGTTCACATAAATTTACATCTAAAACACGTCTTTACAATGCATTTGGGTGAATATAAAAGGTCGTAAAAAAATTTTGAAATACAGGTGATGAATCCGCTAAATATCGTCTTAAGTCATTTCTATTAAACTAATCATACTTTTTATATTTTTAGCGTTAAGTTCACATTATTTTACATCTAAAACACGTATTTACAATACATTTGGGTGAATACAAAAAATAGAAAAAAAATTTGGGAAAAAAATGGTGATAATTCCGCTAAATATCGTTTAAAGTCATTTGTATTGAACTAATCATACTTTTTATATTTTTATCGTTAAGTTCACATTATTTTACATCTAAAACACGTATTTACAATACATTTGGGTGAATACAAAAAATAGAAAAAAAATTTGGGAAAAAATTGGGTAAAAAATGGTGATAATTCCGCTAAATATCGTTTAAAGTCATTTCTATTAAACTAATCATACTTTTTATATTTTTATCGTTAAGTTCACATAAATTTACATCTAAAACACGTCTTTACAATACATTTGGGTGAATATAAAAGGTCGTAAAAAAATTTTGAAATACAGGTGATGAATCCGCTAAATATCGTCTTAAGTCATTTCTATTAAACTAATCATACTTTTTATATTTTTATCGTTAAGTTCACATTATTTTACATCTAAAACACGTATTTACAATACATTTGGGTGAATACAAAAAATAGATAAAAAATTTGGGAAAAAAATGGTGATAATTCCGCTAAATATCGTTTAAAGTCATTTGTATTGAACTAATCATACTTTTTATATTTTTATCGTTAAGTTCACATTATTTTACATCTAAAACACGTATTTACAATACATTTGGGTGAATACAAAAAATAGAAAAAAAATTTGGGAAAAAATTGGGTAAAAAATGGTGATAATTCCGCTAAATATCGTTTAAAGTCATTTGTATTGAACTAATCATACTTTTTATATTTTTATCGTTAAGTTCACATTATTTTACATCTAAAACACGTCTTTACAATAAATTTGGGTGAATATAAAAGGTCGTAAAAAAATTTTGAAATACAGGTGATGAATCCGCTAAATATCGTCTTAAGTCATTTCTATTACACTAATCATACTTTTTATATTTTTATCGTTAAGTTCACATTATTTTACATCTAAAACACGTATTTACAATACATTTGGGTGAATACAAAAAATAGAAAAAAAATTAGGGAAAAAATTTGGTAAAAAATGGTGATAATTTCGCTAAATATCGATTAAAGTCATTTGTATTGAACTAATCATACTTTTTATATTTTTATCGTTAAGTTCACTTTATTTTACATCAATAACACGTCTTTACAATACATTTGGGTGAATATAAAAGGTCGTAAAAAAATTTTGAAATACAGGCGATGAATCCGCTAAATATCGTCTTAAGTCATTTCTATTAAACTAATCATACTTTTTATATTTTTAACGTTAAGTTCACATTATTTTACATCTAAAACACGTATTTACAATACATTTGGGTGAATACAAAAAATAGAAAAAAAATTTGGGAAAAAAATGGTGATAATTCCGCTAAATATCGTTTAAAGTCATTTGTATTGAACTAATCATACTTTTTATATTTTTATCGTTAAGTTCACATTATTTTACATCTAAAACACGTATTTACAATACATTTGGGTGAATACAAAAAATAGAAAAAAAATTTGGGAAAAAATTGGGTAAAAAATGGTGATAATTCCGCTAAATATCGTTTAAAGTCATTTCTATTAAACTAATCATACTTTTTATATTTTTATCGTTAAGTTCACATAAATTTACATCTAAAACACGTCTTTACAATGCATTTGGGTGAATATAAAAGGTCGTAAAAAAATTTTGAAATACAGGTGATGAATCCGCTAAATATCGTCTTAAGTCATTTCTATTAAACTAATCATACTTTTTATATTTTTAGCGTTAAGTTCACATTATTTTACATCTAAAACACGTATTTACAATACATTTGGGTGAATACAAAAAATAGAAAAAAAATTTGGGAAAAAAATGGTTATAATTCCGCTAAATATCGTTTAAAGTCATTTGTATTGAACTAATCATACTTTTTATATTTTTATCGTTAAGTTCACATTATTTTACATCTAAAACACGTATTTACAATACATTTGGGTGAATACAAAAAATAGAAAAAAAATTTGGGAAAAAATTGAGTAAAAAATGGTGATAATTCCGCTAAATATCGTTTAAAGTCATTTGTATTGAACTAATCATACTTTTTATATTTTTATCGTTAAGTTCACATTATTTTACATCTAAAACACGTCTTTACAATACATTTGGGTGAATATAAAAGGTCGTAAAAAAATTTTGAAATACAGGTGATGAATCCACTAAATATCGTCTTAAGTCATTTCTATTAAACTAATCATACTTTTTATATTTTTAACATTAAGTTCACATTATTTTACATCTAAAACACGTATTTACAATACATTTGGGTGAATACAAAAAATAGAAAAAAAATTTGGGAAAAAATTGGGTAAAAAATGGTGATAATTCCGCTAAATATCGTTTAAAGTCATTTGTATTGAACTAATCATACTTTTTATATTTTTATCGTTAAGTTCACATTATTTTACATCTAAAACACGTATTTACAATACATTTGGGTGAATACAAAAAATAGAAAAAAAATTTGGGAAAAAATTGGGTAAAAAATGGTGATAATTCCGCTAAATATCGTTTAAAGTCATTTCTATTAAACTAATCATACTTTTTATATTTTTATCGTTAAGTTCACATAAATTTACATCTAAAACACGTCTTTACAATACATTTGGGTGAATATAAAAGGTCGTAAAAAAATTTTGAAATACAGGTGATGAATCCGCTAAATATCGTCTTAAGTCATTTCTATTAAACTAATCATACTTTTTATATTTTTAACGTTAAGTTCACATTATTTTACATCTAAAACACGTATTTACAATACATTTGGGTGAATACAAAAAATAGAAAAAAAATTTGGGAAAAAAATGGTGATAATTCCGCTAAATATCGTTTAAAGTCATTTGTATTGAACTAATCATACTTTTTATATTTTTATCGTTAAGTTCACATTATTTTACATCTAAAACACGTATTTACAATACATTTGGGTGAATACAAAAAATAGAAAAAAAATTTGGGAAAAAATTGGGTAAAAAATGGTGATAATTCCGCTAAATATCGTTTAAAGTCATTTGTATTGAACTAATCATACTTTTTATATTTTTATCGTTAAGTTCACATTATTTTACATCTAAAACACGTCTTTACAATACATTTGGGTGAATATAAAAGGTCGTAAAAAAATTTTGAAATACAGGTGATGAATCCGCTAAATATCGTCTTAAGTCATTTCTATTAAACTAATCATACTTTTTATATTTTTATCGTTAAGTTCACATTATTTTACATCTAAAACACGTATTTACAATACATTTGGGTGAATACAAAAAATAGAAAAAAAATTAGGGAAAAAATTTGGTAAAAAATGGTGATAATTTCGCTAAATATCGATTAAAGTCATTTGTATTGAACTAATCATACTTTTTATATTTTTATCGTTAAGTTCACTTTATTTTACATCAATAACACGTCTTTACAATACATTTGGGTGAATATAAAAGGTCGTAAAAAAATTTTGAAATACAGGTGATGAATCCGCTAAATATCGTCTTAAGTCATTTCTATTAAACTAATCATACTTTTTATATTTTTAACGTTAAGTTCACATTATTTTACATCTAAAACACGTATTTACAATACATTTGGGTGAATACAAAAAATAGAAAAAAAATTTGGGAAAAAATTGGGTAAAAAATGGTGATAATTCCGCTAAATATCGTTTAAAGTCATTTCTATTAAACTAATCATACTTTTTATATTTTTATCGTTAAGTTCACATAAATTTACATCTAAAACACGTCTTTACAATACATTTGGGTGAATATAAAAGGTCGTAAAAAAATTTTGAAATACAGGTGATGAATCCGCTAAATATCGTCTTAAGTCATTTCTATTAAACTAATCATACTTTTTATATTTTTAACGTTAAGTTCACATTATTTTACATCTAAAACACGTATTTACAATACATTTGGGTGAATACAAAAAATAGAAAAAAAATTTGGGAAAAAAATGGTGATAATTCCGCTAAATATCGTTTAAAGTCATTTGTATTGAACTAATCATACTTTTTATATTTTTAACGTTAAGTTCACATTATTTTACATCTAAAACACGTATTTACAATACATTTGGGTGAATACAAAAAATAGAAAAAAAATTTGGGAAAAAATTGGGTAAAAAATGGTGATAATTCCGCTAAATATCGTTTAAAGTCATTTGTATTGAACTAATCATACTTTTTATATTTTTATCGTTAAGTTCACATTATTTTACATCTAAAACACGTCTTTACAATACATTTGGGTGAATATAAAAGGTCGTAAAAAAATTTTGAAATACAGGTGATGAATCCGCTAAATATCGTCTTAAGTCATTTCTATTAAACTAATCATACTTTTTATATTTTTATCGTTAAGTTCACATTATTTTACATCTAAAACACGTATTTACAATACATTTGGGTGAATACAAAAAATAGAAAAAAAATTAGGGAAAAAATTTGGTAAAAAATGGTGATAATTTCGCTAAATATCGATTAAAGTCATTTGTATTGAACTAATCATACTTTTTATATTTTTATCGTTAAGTTCACTTTATTTTACATCAATAACACGTCTTTACAATACATTTGGGTGAATATAAAAGGTCGTAAAAAAATATTGAAATACAGGTGATGAATCCGCTAAATATCGTCTTAAGTCATTTCTATTAAACTAATAATACTTTTTATATTTTTAACGTTAAGTTCACATTATTTTACATCTAAAACACGTATTTACAATACATTTGGGTGAATACAAAAAATAGAAAAAAAATTTGGGAAAAAAATGGTGATAATTCCGCTAAATATCGTTTAATGTCATTTGTATTGAACTAATCATACTTTTTATATTTTTATCGTTAAGTTCACATTATTTTACATCTAAAACACGTATTTACAATACATTTGGGTGAATACAAAAAATAGAAAAAAAATTTGGGAAAAAATTGGGTAAAAAATGGTGATAATTCCGCTAAATATCGTTTAAAGTCATTTGTATTGAACTAATCATACTTTTTATATTTTTATCGTTAAGTTCACATTATTTTACATCTAAAACACGTCTTTACAATACATTTGGTTGAATATAAAAGGTCGTAAAAAAATTTTGAAATACAGGTGATGAATCCGTTAAATATCGTCTTAAGTCATTTCTATTAAACTAATCATACTTTTTATATTTTTATCGTTAAGTTCACATTATTTTACATCTAAAACACGTATTTACAATACATTTGGGTGAATACAAAAAATAGAAAAAAAATTTGGGAAAAAAATGGTGATAATTCCGCTAAATATCGTTTAAAGTCATTTCTATTAAACTAATTATACTTTTTATATTTTTATCGTTAAGTTCACATAAATTTACATCTAAAACACGTCTTTACAATACATTTGGGTGAATATAAAAGGTCGTAAAAAAATTTTGAAATACAGGTGATGAATCCGCTAAATATCGTCTTAAGTCATTTCTATTAAACTAATCATACTTTTTATATTTTTAACTTTAAGTTCACATTATTTTACATCTAAAACACCTATTTACAATACATTTGGGTGAATACAAAAAATAGAAAAAAAATTTGGGAAAAAAATGGTGATAATTCCGCTAAATATCGTTTAAAGTCATTTGTATTGAACTAATCATACTTTTTATATTTTTATCGTTAAGTTCACATTATTTTACATCTAAAACACGTATTTACAATACATTTGGGTGAATACAAAAAATAGAAAAAAAATTTGGGAAAAAATTGAGTAAAAAATGGTGATAATTCCGCTAAATATCGTTTAAAGTCATTTGTATTGAACTAATCATACTTTTTATATTTTTATCGTTAAGTTCACATTATTTTACATCTAAAACACGTCTTTACAATACATTTGGGTGAATATAAAAGGTCGTAAAAAAATTTTGAAATACAGGTGATGAATCCGCTAAATATCGTCTTAAGTCATTTCTATTAAACTAATCATACTTTTTATATTTTTAACGTTAAGTTCACATTATTTTACATCTAAAACACGTATTTACAATACATTTGGGTGAATACAAAAAATAGAAAAAAAATTTGGGAAAAAATTGGGTAAAAAATGGTGATAATTCCGCTAAATATCGTTTAAAGTCATTTGTATTGAACTAATCATACTTTTTATATTTTTATCGTTAAGATCACATTATTTTACATCTAAAACACGTCTTTACAATACATTTGGGTGAATATAAAAGGTCGTAAAAAAATTTTGAAATACAGGTGATGAATCCGCTAAATATCGTCTTAAGTCATTTCTATTAAACTAATCATACTTTTTATATTTTTAACGTTAAGTTCACATTATTTTACATCTAAAACACGTATTTACAATACATTTGGGTGAATACAAAAAATAGAAAAAAAATTTGGGAAAAAAATGGTGATAATTCCGCTAAATATCGTTTAAAGTCATTTGTATTGAACTAATCATACTTTTTATATTTTTATCGTTAAGTTCACATTATTTTACATCTAAAACACGTATTTACAATACATTTGGGTGAATACAAAAAATAGAAAAAAAATTTGGGAAAAAATTGGGTAAAAAATGGTGATAATTCCGCTAAATATCGTTTAAAGTCATTTCTATTAAACTAATCATACTTTTTATATTTTTATCGTTAAGTTCACATAAATTTACATCTAAAACACGTCTTTACAATACATTTGGGTGAATATAAAAGGTCGTAAAAAAATTTTGAAATACAGGTGATGAATCCGCTAAATATCGTCTTAAGTCATTTCTATTAAACTAATCATACTTTTTATATTTTTAACGTTAAGTTCACATTATTTTACATCTAAAACACGTATTTACAATACATTTGGGTGAATACAAAAAATAGAAAAAAAATTTGGGAAAAAAATGGTGATAATTCCGCTAAATATCGTTTAAAGTCATTTCTATTAAACTAATCATACTTTTTATATTTTTATCGTTAAGTTCACATAAATTTACATCTAAAACACGTCTTTACAATACATTTGGGTGAATATAAAAGGTCGTAAAAAAATTTTGAAATACAGGTGATGAATCCGCTAAATATCGTCTTAAGTCATTTCTATTAAACTAATCATACTTTTTATATTTTTAACGTTAAGTTCACATTATTTTACATCTAAAACACGTATTTACAATACATTTGGGTGAATACAAAAAATAGAAAAAAAATTTGGGAAAAAAATGGTGATAATTCCGCTAAATATCGTTTAAAGTCATTTGTATTGAACTAATCATACTTTTTATATTTTTATCGTTAAGTTCACATTATTTTACATCTAAAACACGTCTATACAATACATTTGGGTGAATATAAAAGGTCGTAAAAAAATTTTGAAATACAGGTGATGAATCCGCTAAATATCGTCTTAAGTCATTTCTATTAAACTAATCATACTTTTTATATTTTTAACGTTAAGTTCACATTATTTTACATCTAAAACACGTATTTACAATACATTTGGGTGAATACAAAAAATAGAAAAAAAATTTGGGAAAAAATTGGGTAAAAAATGGTGATAATTCCGCTAAATATCGTTTAAAGTCATTTGTATTGAACTAATCATACTTTTTATATTTTTATCGTTAAGATCACATTATTTTACATCTAAAACACGTCTTTACAATACATTTGGGTGAATATAAAAGGTCGTAAAAAAATTTTGAAATACAGGTGATGAATCCGCTAAATATCGTCTTAAGTCATTTCTATTAAACTAATCATACTTTTTATATTTTTAACGTTAAGTTCACATTATTTTACATCTAAAACACGTATTTACAATACATTTGGGTGAATACAAAAAATAGAAAAAAAATTTGGGAAAAAAATGGTGATAATTCCGCTAAATATCGTTTAAAGTCATTTGTATTGAACTAATCATACTTTTTATATTTTTATCGTTAAGTTCACATTATTTTACATCTAAAACACGTATTTACAATACATTTGGGTGAATACAAAAAATAGAAAAAAAATTTGGGAAAAAATTGGGTAAAAAATGGTGATAATTCCGCTAAATATCGTTTAAAGTCATTTCTATTAAACTAATCATACTTTTTATATTTTTATCGTTAAGTTCACATAAATTTACATCTAAAACACGTCTTTACAATACATTTGGGTGAATATAAAAGGTCGTAAAAAAATTTTGAAATACAGGTGATGAATCCGCTAAATATCGTCTTAAGTCATTTCTATTAAACTAATCATACTTTTTATATTTTTAACGTTAAGTTCACATTATTTTACATCTAAAACACGTATTTACAATACATTTGGGTGAATACAAAAAATAGAAAAAAAATTTGGGAAAAAAATGGTGATAATTCCGCTAAATATCGTTTAAAGTCATTTCTATTAAACTAATCATACTTTTTATATTTTTATCGTTAAGTTCACATAAATTTACATCTAAAACACGTCTTTACAATACATTTGGGTGAATATAAAAGGTCGTAAAAAAATTTTGAAATACAGGTGATGAATCCGCTAAATATCGTCTTAAGTCATTTCTATTAAACTAATCATACTTTTTATATTTTTAACGTTAAGTTCACATTATTTTACATCTAAAACACGTATTTACAATACATTTGGGTGAATACAAAAAATAGAAAAAAAATTTGGGAAAAAAATGGTGATAATTCCGCTAAATATCGTTTAAAGTCATTTCTATTAAACTAATCATACTTTTTATATTTTTATCGTTAAGTTCACATAAATTTACATCTAAAACACGTCTTTACAATACATTTGGGTGAATATAAAAGGTCGTAAAAAAATTTTGAAATACAGGTGATGAATCCGCTAAATATCGTCTTAAGTCATTTCTATTAAACTAATCATACTTTTTATATTTTTAACGTTAAGTTCACATTATTTTACATCTAAAACACGTATTTACAATACATTTGGGTGAATACAAAAAATAGAAAAAAAATTTGGGAAAAAAATGGTGATAATTCCGCTAAATATCGTTTAAAGTCATTTGTATTGAACTAATCATACTTTTTATATTTTTATCGTTAAGTTCACATTATTTTACATCTAAAACACGTATTTACAATACATTTGGGTGAATACAAAAAATAGAAAAAAAATTTGGGAAAAAATTGGGTAAAAAATGGTGATAATTCCGCTAAATATCGTTTAAAGTCATTTGTATTGAACTAATCATACTTTTTATATTTTTATCGTTAAGTTCACATTATTTTACATCTAAAACACGTATTTACAATACATTTGGGTGAATACAAAAAATAGAAAAAAAATTTGGGAAAAAATTGGGTAAAAAATGGTGATAATTCCGCTAAATATCGTTTAAAGTCATTTGTATTGAACTAATCATACTTTTTATATTTTTATCGTTAAGTTCACATTATTTTACATCTAAAACACGTATTTACAATACATTTGGGTGAATACAAAAAATAGAAAAAAAATTTGGGAAAAAATTGGGTAAAAAATGGTGATAATTCCGCTAAATATCGTTTAAAGTCATTTGTATTGAACTAATCATACTTTTTATATTTTTATCGTTAAGATCACATTATTTTACATCTAAAACACGTCTTTACAATACATTTGGGTGAATATAAAAGGTCGTAAAAAAATTTTGAAATACAGGTGATGAATCCGCTAAATATCGTCTTAAGTCATTTCTATTAAACTAATCATACTTTTTATATTTTTAACGTTAAGTTCACATTATTTTACATCTAAAACACGTATTTACAATACATTTGGGTGAATACAAAAAATAGAAAAAAAATTTGGGAAAAAAATGGTGATAATTCCGCTAAATATCGTTTAAAGTCATTTGTATTGAACTAATCATACTTTTTATATTTTTATCGTTAAGTTCACATTATTTTACATCTAAAACACGTATTTACAATACATTTGGGTGAATACAAAAAATAGAAAAAAAATTTGGGAAAAAATTGGGTAAAAAATGGTGATAATTCCGCTAAATATCGTTTAAAGTCATTTCTATTAAACTAATCATACTTTTTATATTTTTATCGTTAAGTTCACATAAATTTACATCTAAAACACGTCTTTACAATACATTTGGGTGAATATAAAAGGTCGTAAAAAAATTTTGAAATACAGGTGATGAATCCGCTAAATATCGTCTTAAGTCATTTCTATTAAACTAATCATACTTTTTATATTTTTAACGTTAAGTTCACATTATTTTACATCTAAAACACGTATTTACAATACATTTGGGTGAATACAAAAAATAGAAAAAAAATTTGGGAAAAAAATGGTGATAATTCCGCTAAATATCGTTTAAAGTCATTTCTATTAAACTAATCATACTTTTTATATTTTTATCGTTAAGTTCACATAAATTTACATCTAAAACACGTCTTTACAATACATTTGGGTGAATATAAAAGGTCGTAAAAAAATTTTGAAATACAGGTGATGAATCCGCTAAATATCGTCTTAAGTCATTTCTATTAAACTAATCATACTTTTTATATTTTTAACGTTAAGTTCACATTATTTTACATCTAAAACACGTATTTACAATACATTTGGGTGAATACAAAAAATAGAAAAAAAATTTGGGAAAAATATGGTGATAATTCCGCTAAATATCGTTTAAAGTCATTTGTATTGAACTAATCATACTTTTTATATTTTTATCGTTAAGTTCACATTATTTTACATCTAAAACACGTATTTACAATACATTTGGGTGAATACAAAAAATAGAAAAAAAATTTGGGAAAAAATTGGGTAAAAAATGGTGATAATTCCGCTAAATATCGTTTAAAGTCATTTGTATTGAACTAATCATACTTTTTATATTTTTATCGTTAAGTTCACATTATTTTACATCTAAAACACGTATTTACAATACATTTGGGTGAATACAAAAAATAGAAAAAAAATTTGGGAAAAAATTGGGTAAAAAATGGTGATAATTCCGCTAAATATCGTTTAAAGTCATTTGTATTGAACTAATCATACTTTTTATATTTTTATCGTTAAGTTCACATTATTTTACATCTAAAACACGTATTTACAATACATTTGGGTGAATACAAAAAATAGAAAAAAAATTTGGGAAAAAATTGGGTAAAAAATGGTGATAATTCCGCTAAATATCGTTTAAAGTCATTTGTATTGAACTAATCATACTTTTTATATTTTTATCGTTAAGTTCACTTTATTTTACATCAATAACACGTCTTTACAATACATTTGGGTGCATATAAAAGGTCGTAAAAAAATTTTGAAATACAGGCGATGAATCCGCTAAATATCGTCTTAAGTCATTTCTATTAAACTAATCATACTTTTTATATTTTTAACTTTAAGTTCACATTATTTTACATCTAAAACACCTATTTACAATACATTTGGGTGAATACAAAAAATAGAAAAAAAATTTGGGAAAAAAATGGTGATAATTCCGCTAAATATCGTTTAAAGTCATTTGTATTGAACTAATCATACTTTTTATATTTTTATCGTTAAGTTCACATTATTTTACATCTAAAACACGTATTTACAATACATTTGGGTGAATACAAAAAATAGAAAAAAAATTTGGGAAAAAATTGAGTAAAAAATGGTGATAATTCCGCTAAATATCGTTTAAAGTCATTTGTATTGAACTAATCATACTTTTTATATTTTTATCGTTAAGTTCACATTCTTTTACATCTAAAACACGTCTTTACAATACATTTGGGTGAATATAAAAGGTCGTAAAAAAATTTTGAAATACAGGTGATGAATCCGCTAAATATCGTCTTAAGTCATTTCTATTAAACTAATCATACTTTTTATATTTTTAACGTTAAGTTCACATTATTTTACATCTAAAACACGTATTTACAATACATTTGGGTGAATACAAAAAATAGAAAAAAAATTTGGGAAAAAATTGGGTAAAAAATGGTGATAATTCCGCTAAATATCGTTTAAAGTCATTTGTATTGAACTAATCATACTTTTTATATTTTTATCGTTAAGATCACATTATTTTACATCTAAAACACGTCTTTACAATACATTTGGGTGAATATAAAAGGTCGTAAAAAAATTTTGAAATACAGGTGATGAATCCGCTAAATATCGTCTTAAGTCATTTCTATTAAACTAATCATACTTTTTATATTTTTAACGTTAAGTTCACATTATTTTACATCTAAAACACGTATTTACAATACATTTGGGTGAATACAAAAAATAGAAAAAAAATTTGGGAAAAAAATGGTGATAATTCCGCTAAATATCGTCTTAAGTCATTTCTATTAAACTAATCATACTTTTTATATTTTTAACTTTAAGTTCACTTTATTTTACATCTAAAACACCTATTTACAATACATTTGGGTGAATACAAAAAATAGAAAAAAAATTTGGGAAAAAAATGGTGATAATTCCGCTAAATATCGTTTAAAGTCATTTGTATTGAACTAATCATACTTTTTATATTTTTATCGTTAAGTTCACATTATTTTACATCTAAAACACGTATTTACAATACATTTGGGTGAATACAAAAAATAGAAAAAAAATTTGGGAAAAAATTGAGTAAAAAATGGTGATAATTCCGCTAAATATCGTTTAAAGTCATTTGTATTGAACTAATCATACTTTTTATATTTTTATCGTTAAGTTCACATTATTTTACATCTAAAACACGTCTTTACAATACATTTGGGTGAATATAAAAGGTCGTAAAAAAATTTTGAAATACAGGTGATGAATCCGCTAAATATCGTCTTAAGTCATTTCTATTAAACTAATCATACTTTTTATATTTTTAACGTTAAGTTCACATTATTTTACATCTAAAACACGTATTTACAATACATTTGGGTGAATACAAAAAATAGAAAAAAAATTTGGGAAAAAATTGGGTAAAAAATGGTGATAATTCCGCTAAATATCGTTTAAAGTCATTTGTATTGAACTAATCATACTTTTTATATTTTTATCGTTAAGATCACATTATTTTACATCTAAAACACGTCTTTACAATACATTTGGGTGAATATAAAAGGTCGTAAAAAAATTTTGAAATACAGGTGATGAATCCGCTAAATATCGTCTTAAGTCATTTCTATTAAACTAATCATACTTTTTATATTTTTAACGTTAAGTTCACATTATTTTACATCTAAAACACGTATTTACAATACATTTGGGTGAATACAAAAAATAGAAAAAAAATTTGGAAAAAAAATGGTGATAATTCCGCTAAATATCGTTTAAAGTCATTTGTATTGAACTAATCATACTTTTTATATTTTTATCGTTAAGTTCACATTATTTTACATCTAAAACACGTATTTACAATACATTTGGGTGAATACAAAAAATAGAAAAAAAATTTGGGAAAAAATTGGGTAAAAAATGGTGATAATTCCGCTAAATATCGTTTAAAGTCATTTCTATTAAACTAATCATACTTTTTATATTTTTATCGTTAAGTTCACATAAATTTACATCTAAAACACGTCTTTACAATACATTTGGGTGAATATAAAAGGTCGTAAAAAAATTTTGAAATACAGGTGATGAATCCGCTAAATATCGTCTTAAGTCATTTCTATTAAACTAATCATACTTTTTATATTTTTAACGTTAAGTTCACATTATTTTACATCTAAAACACGTATTTACAATACATTTGGGTGAATACAAAAAATAGAAAAAAAATTTGGGAAAAAAATGGTGATAATTCCGCTAAATATCGTTTAAAGTCATTTGTATTGAACTAATCATACTTTTTATATTTTTATCGTTAAGTTCACATTATTTTACATCTAAAACACGTATTTACAATACATTTGGGTGAATACAAAAAATAGAAAAAAAATTTGGGAAAAAATTGGGTAAAAAATGGTGATAATTCCGCTAAATATCGTTTAAAGTCATTTGTATTGAACTAATCATACTTTTTATATTTTTATCGTTAAGTTCACATTATTTTACATCTAAAACACGTATTTACAATACATTTGGGTGAATACAAAAAATAGAAAAAAAATTTGGGAAAAAAATGGTGATAATTCCGCTAAATATCGTTTAAAGTCATTTGTATTGAACTAATCATACTTTTTATATTTTTATCGTTAAGTTCACATTATTTTACATCTAAAACACGTATTTACAATACATTTGGGTGAATACAAAAAATAGAAAAAAAATTTGGGAAAAAATTGGGTAAAAAATGGTGATAATTCCGCTAAATATCGTTTAAAGTCATTTGTATTGAACTAATCATACTTTTTATATTTTTATCGTTAAGTTCACATTATTTTACATCTAAAACACGTCTTTACAATACATTTGGGTGAATATAAAAGGTCGTAAAATAATTTTGAAATACAGGTGATGAATCCGCTAAATATCGTCTTAAGTCATTTCTATTACACTAATCATACTTTTTATATTTTTATCGTTATGTTCACATTATTTTACATCTAAAAAACGTATTTACAATACATTTGGGTGAATACAAAAAATAGAAAAAAAATTAGGGAAAAAATTTGGAAAAAAATGGTGATAATTTCGCTAAATATCGATTAAAGTCATTTGTATTGAACTAATCATACTTTTTATATTTTTATCGTTAAGTTCACTTTATTTTACATCAATAACACCTCTTTACAATACATTTGGGTGCATATAAAAGGTCGTAAAAAAATTTTGAAATACAGGCGATGAATCCGCTAAATATCGTCTTAAGTCATTTCTATTAAACTAATCATACTTTTTATATTTTTAACGTTAAGTTCACATTATTTTACATCTAAAACACGTATTTACAATACATTTGGGTGAATACAAAAAATAGAAAAAAAATTTGGGAAAAAATTGGGTAAAAAATGGTGATAATTCCGCTAAATATCGTTTAAAGTCATTTGTATTGAACTAATCATACTTTTTATATTTTTATCGTTAAGATCACATTATTTTACATCTAAAACACGTCTTTACAATACATTTGGGTGAATATAAAAGGTCGTAAAAAAATTTTGAAATACAGGTGATGAATCCGCTAAATATCGTCTTAAGTCATTTCTATTAAACTAATCATACTTTTTATATTTTTAACGTTAAGTTCACATTATTTTACATCTAAAACACGTATTTACAATACATTTGGGTGAATACAAAAAATAGAAAAAAAATTTGGGAAAAAAATGGTGATAATTCCGCTAAATATCGTCTTAAGTCATTTCTATTAAACTAATCATACTTTTTATATTTTTAACTTTAAGTTCACTTTATTTTACATCTAAAACACCTATTTACAATACATTTGGGTGAATACAAAAAATAGAAAAAAAATTTGGGAAAAAAATGGTGATAATTCCGCTAAATATCGTTTAAAGTCATTTGTATTGAACTAATCATACTTTTTATATTTTTATCGTTAAGTTCACATTATTTTACATCTAAAACAAGTATTTACAATACATTTGGGTGAATACAAAAAATAGAAAAAAAATTTGGGAAAAAATTGAGTAAAAAATGGTGATAATTCCGCTAAATATCGTTTAAAGTCATTTGTATTGAACTAATCATACTTTTTATATTTTTATCGTTAAGTTCACATTATTTTACATCTAAAACACGTCTTTACAATACATTTGGGTGAATATAAAAGGTCGTAAAAAAATTTTGAAATACAGGTGATGAATCCGCTAAATATCGTCTTAAGTCATTTCTATTAAACTAATCATACTTTTTATATTTTTAACGTTAAGTTCACATTATTTTACATCTAAAACACGTATTTACAATACATTTGGGTGAATACAAAAAATAGAAAAAAAATTTGGGAAAAAATTGGGTAAAAAATGGTGATAATTCCGCTAAATATCGTTTAAAGTCATTTGTATTGAACTAATCATACTTTTTATATTTTTATCGTTAAGATCACATTATTTTACATCTAAAACACGTCTTTACAATACATTTGGGTGAATATAAAAGGTCGTAAAAAAATTTTGAAATACAGGTGATGAATCCGCTAAATATCGTCTTAAGTCATTTCTATTAAACTAATCATACTTTTTATATTTTTAACGTTAAGTTCACATTATTTTACATCTAAAACACGTATTTACAATACATTTGGGTGAATACAAAAAATAGAAAAAAAATTTGGAAAAAAAATGGTGATAATTCCGCTAAATATCGTTTAAAGTCATTTGTATTGAACTAATCATACTTTTTATATTTTTATCGTTAAGTTCACATTATTTTACATCTAAAACACGTATTTACAATACATTTGGGTGAATACAAAAAATAGAAAAAAAATTTGGGAAAAAATTGGGTAAAAAATGGTGATAATTCCGCTAAATATCGTTTAAAGTCATTTCTATTAAACTAATCATACTTTTTATATTTTTATCGTTAAGTTCACATAAATTTACATCTAAAACACGTCTTTACAATACATTTGGGTGAATATAAAAGGTCGTAAAAAAATTTTGAAATACAGGTGATGAATCCGCTAAATATCGTCTTAAGTCATTTCTATTAAACTAATCATACTTTTTATATTTTTAACGTTAAGTTCACATTATTTTACATCTAAAACACGTATTTACAATACATTTGGGTGAATACAAAAAATAGAAAAAAAATTTGGGAAAAAAATGGTGATAATTCCGCTAAATATCGTTTAAAGTCATTTGTATTGAACTAATCATACTTTTTATATTTTTATCGTTAAGTTCACATTATTTTACATCTAAAACACGTATTTACAATACATTTGGGTGAATACAAAAAATAGAAAAAAAATTTGGGAAAAAATTGGGTAAAAAATGGTGATAATTCCGCTAAATATCGTTTAAAGTCATTTGTATTGAACTAATCATACTTTTTATATTTTTATCGTTAAGTTCACATTATTTTACATCTAAAACACGTATTTACAATACATTTGGGTGAATACAAAAAATAGAAAAAAAATTTGGGAAAAAAATGGTGATAATTCCGCTAAATATCGTTTAAAGTCATTTGTATTGAACTAATCATACTTTTTATATTTTTATCGTTAAGTTCACATTATTTTACATCTAAAACACGTATTTACAATACATTTAGGTGAATACAAAAAATAGAAAAAAAATTTGGGAAAAAATTGGGTAAAAAATGGTGATAATTCCGCTAAATATCGTTTAAAGTCATTTGTATTGAACTAATCATACTTTTTATATTTTTATCGTTAAGTTCACATTATTTTACATCTAAAACACGTCTTTACAATACATTTGGGTGAATATAAAAGGTCGTAAAATAATTTTGAAATACAGGTGATGAATCCGCTAAATATCGTCTTAAGTCATTTCTATTACACTAATCATACTTTTTATATTTTTATCGTTATGTTCACATTATTTTACATCTAAAAAACGTATTTACAATACATTTGGGTGAATACAAAAAATAGAAAAAAAATTAGGGAAAAAATTTGGAAAAAAATGGTGATAATTTCGCTAAATATCGATTAAAGTCATTTGTATTGAACTAATCATACTTTTTATATTTTTATCGTTAAGTTCACTTTATTTTACATCAATAACACCTCTTTACAATACATTTGGGTGCATATAAAAGGTCGTAAAAAAATTTTGAAATACAGGCGATGAATCCGCTAAATATCGTCTTAAGTCATTTCTATTAAACTAATCATACTTTTTATATTTTTAACGTTAAGTTCACATTATTTTACATCTAAAACACGTATTTACAATACATTTGGGTGAATACAAAAAATAGAAAAAAAATTTGGGAAAAAAATGGTGATAATTCCGCTAAATATCGTTTAAAGTCATTTGTATTGAACTAATCATACTTTTTATATTTTTATCGTTAAGTTCACATTATTTTACATCTAAAACACTTATTTACAATACATTTGGGTGAATACAAAAAATAGAAAAAAAATTTGGGAAAAAATTGGGTAAAAAATGGTGATAATTCCGCTAAATATCGTTTAAAGTCATTTGTATTGAACTAATCATACTTTTTATATTTTTATCGTTAAGATCACATTATTTTACATCTAAAACACGTCTTTACAATACATTTGGGTGAATATAAAAGGTCGTAAAAAAATTTTGAAATACAGGTGATGAATCCGCTAAATATCGTCTTAAGTCATTTCTATTAAACTAATCATACTTTTTATATTTTTAACGTTAAGTTCACATTATTTTACATCTAAAACACGTATTTACAATACATTTGGGTGAATACAAAAAATAGAAAAAAAATTTGGGAAAAAAATGGTGATAATTCCGCTAAATATCGTTTAAAGTCATTTGTATTGAACTAATCATACTTTTTATATTTTTATCGTTAAGTTCACATTATTTTACATCTAAAACACGTATTTACAATACATTTGGGTGAATACAAAAAATAGAAAAAAAATTTGGGAAAAAATTGGGTAAAAAATGGTGATAATTCCGCTAAATATCGTTTAAAGTCATTTCTATTAAACTAATCATACTTTTTATATTTTTATCGTTAAGTTCACATAAATTTACATCTAAAACACGTCTTTACAATACATTTGGGTGAATATAAAAGGTCGTAAAAAAATTTTGAAATACAGGTGATGAATCCGCTAAATATCGTCTTAAGTCATTTCTATTAAACTAATCATACTTTTTATATTTTTAACGTTAAGTTCACATTATTTTACATCTAAAACACGTATTTACAATACATTTGGGTGAATACAAAAAATAGAAAAAAAATTTGGGAAAAAAATGGTGATAATTCCGCTAAATATCGTTTAAAGTCATTTGTATTGAACTAATCATACTTTTTATATTTTTATCGTTAAGTTCACATTATTTTACATCTAAAACACGTATTTACAATACATTTGGGTGAATACAAAAAATAGAAAAAAAATTTGGGAAAAAATTGGGTAAAAAATGGTGATAATTCCGCTAAATATCGTTTAAAGTCATTTGTATTGAACTAATCATACTTTTTATATTTTTATCGTTAAGTTCACATTATTTTACATCTAAAACACGTCTTTACAATACATTTGGGTGAATATAAAAGGTCGTAAAAAAATTTTGAAATACAGGTGATGAATCCGCTAAATATCGTCTTAAGTCATTTCTATTAAACTAATCATACTTTTTATATTTTTAACGTTAAGTTCACATTATTTTACATCTAAAACACGTATTTACAATACATTTGGATGAATACAAAAAATAGAAAAAAAATTTGGGAAAAAAATGGTGATAATTCCGCTAAATATCGTTTAAAGTCATTTGTATTGAACTAATCATACTTTTTATATTTTTATCGTTAAGTTCACATTATTTTACATCTAAAACACGTCTTTACAATACATTTGGGTGAATATAAAAGGTCGTAAAAAAATTTTGAAATACAGGTGATGAATCCGCTAAATATCGTCTTAAGTCATTTCTATTAAACTAATCATACTTTTTATATTTTTAACGTTAAGTTCACATTATTTTACATCTAAAACACGTATTTACAATACATTTGGGTGAATACAAAAAATAGAAAAAAAATTTGGGAAAAAAATGGTGATAATTCCGCTAAATATCGTTTAAAGTCATTTGTATTGAACTAATCATACTTTTTATATTTTTATCGTTAAGTTCACATTATTTTACATCTAAAACACGTATTTACAATACATTTGGGTGAATACAAAAAATAGAAAAAAAATTTGGGAAAAAATTGGGTAAAAAATGGTGATAATTCCGCTAAATATCGTTTAAAGTCATTTCTATTAAACTAATCATACTTTTTATATTTTT
This sequence comes from Diuraphis noxia, assembly GCF_037042655.1. Taxonomy (NCBI): domain Eukaryota; kingdom Metazoa; phylum Arthropoda; class Insecta; order Hemiptera; family Aphididae; genus Diuraphis; species Diuraphis noxia. The sequence continues at coordinate 51,758,384 of NW_028301715.1, forward strand.
ATCGTTAAGTTCACATAAATTTACATCTAAAACACGTCTTTACAATACATTTGGGTGAATATAAAAGGTCGTAAAAAAATTTTGAAATACAGGTGATGAATCCGCTAAATATCGTCTTAAGTCATTTCTATTAAACTAATCATACTTTTTATATTTTTAACGTTAAGTTCACATTATTTTACATCTAAAACACGTATTTACAATACATTTGGGTGAATACAAAAAATAGAAAAAAAATTTGGGAAAAAAATGGTGATAATTCCGCTAAATATCGTTTAAAGTCATTTGTATTGAAATAATCATACTTTTTATATTTTTATCGTTAAGTTCACATTATTTTACATCTAAAACACGTATTTACAATACATTTGGGTGAATACAAAAAATAGAAAAAAAATTTGGGAAAAAATTGGGTAAAAAATGGTGATAATTCCGCTAAATATCGTTTAAAGTCATTTGTATTGAACTAATCATACTTTTTATATTTTTATCGTTAAGTTCACATTATTTTACATCTAAAACACGTCTTTACAATACATTTGGGTGAATATAAAAGGTCGTAAAAAAATTTTGAAATACAGGTGATGAATCCGCTAAATATCGTCTTAAGTCATTTCTATTAAACTAATCATACTTTTTATATTTTTAACGTTAAGTTCACATTATTTTACATCTAAAACACGTATTTACAATACATTTGGATGAATACAAAAAATAGAAAAAAAATTTGGGAAAAAAATGGTGATAATTCCGCTAAATATCGTTTAAAGTCATTTGTATTGAACTAATCATACTTTTTATATTTTTATCGTTAAGTTCACATTATTTTACATCTAAAACACGTATTTACAATACATTTGGGTGAATACAAAAAATAGAAAAAAAATTTGGGAAAAAATTGGGTAAAAAATGGTGATAATTTCGCTAAATATCGATTAAAGTCATTTGTATTGAACTAATCATACTTTTTATATTTTTATCGTTAAGTTCACATTATTTTACATCTAAAACACGTATTTACAATACATTTGGGTGAATACAAAAAATAGAAAAAAAATTTGGGAAAAAATTGGGTAAAAAATGGTGATAATTCCGCTAAATATCGTTTAAAGTCATTTCTATTAAACTAATCATACTTTATATATTTTTATCGTTAAGTTCACATAAATTTACATCTAAAACACGTCTTTACAATACATTTGGGTGAATATAAAAGGTCGTAAAAAAATTTTGAAATACAGGTGATGAATCCGCTAAATATCGTCTTAAGTCATTTGTATTGAACTAATCATACTTTTTATATTTTTATCGTTAAGTTCACATTATTTTACATCTAAAACACGTCTTTACAATACATTTGGGTGAATATAAAAGGTCGTAAAAAAATTTTGAAATACAGGTGATGAATCCGCTAAATATCGTCTTAAGTCATTTCTATTAAACTAATCATACTTTTTATATTTTTATCGTTAAGTTCACATTATTTTACATCTAAAACACGTATTTACAATACATTTGGGTGAATACAAAAAATAGAAAAAAAATTAGGGAAAAAATTTGGTAAAAAATGGTGATAATTTCGCTAAATATCGATTAAAGTCATTTGTATTGAACTAATCATACTTTTTATATTTTTATCGTTAAGTTCACTTTATTTTACATCAATAACACGTCTTTACAATACATTTGGGTGAATATAAAAGGTCGTAAAAAAATTTTGAAATACAGGTGATGAATCCGCTAAATATCGTCTTAAGTCATTTCTATTAAACTAATAATACTTTTTATATTTTTAACGTTAAGTTCACATTATTTTACATCTAAAACACGTATTTTCAATACATTTGGGTGAATACAAAAAATAGAAAAAAAATTTGGGAAAAAAATGGTGATAATTCCGCTAAATATCGTTTAAAGTCATTTGTATTGAACTAATCATACTTTTTATATTTTTATCGTTAAGTTCACATTATTTTACATCTAAAACACGTCTTTACAATACATTTGGGTGAATATAAAAGGTCGTAAAAAAATTTTGAAATACAGGTGATGAATCCGCTAAATATCGTCTTAAGTCATTTCTATTAAACTAATCATACTTTTTATATTTTTAACGTTAAGTTCACATTATTTTACATCTAAAACACGTATTTACAATACATTTGGGTGAATACAAAAAATAGAAAAAAAATTTGGGAAAAAAATGGTGATAATTCCGCTAAATATCGTTTAAAGTCATTTGTATTGAACTAATCATACTTTTTATATTTTTATCGTTAAGTTCACATTATTTTACATCTAAAACACGTATTTACAATACATTTGGGTGAATACAAAAAATAGAAAAAAAATTTGGGAAAAAATTGGGTAAAAAATGGTGATAATTCCGCTAAATATCGTTTAAAGTCATTTCTATTAAACTAATCATACTTTTTATATTTTTATCGTTAAGTTCACATAAATTTACATCTAAAACACGTCTTTACAATACATTTGGGTGAATATAAAAGGTCGTAAAAAAATTTTGAAATACAGGTGATGAATCCGCTAAATATCGTCTTAAGTCATTTCTATTAAACTAATCATACTTTTTATATTTTTAACGTTAAGTTCACATTATTTTACATCTAAAACACGTATTTACAATACATTTGGGTGAATACAAAAAATAGAAAAAAAATTTGGGAAAAAAATGGTGATAATTCCGCTAAATATCGTTTAAAGTCATTTGTATTGAACTAATCATACTTTTTATATTTTTATCGTTAAGTTCACATTATTTTACATCTAAAACACGTATTTACAATACATTTGGGTGAATACAAAAAATAGAAAAAAAATTTGGGAAAAAATTGGGTAAAAAATGGTGATAATTCCGCTAAATATCGTTTAAAGTCATTTGTATTGAACTAATCATACTTTTTATATTTTTATCGTTAAGTTCACATTATTTTACATCTAAAACACGTCTTTACAATACATTTGGGTGAATATAAAAGGTCGTAAAAAAATTTTGAAATACAGGTGATGAATCCGCTAAATATCGTCTTAAGTCATTTCTATTAAACTAATCATACTTTTTATATTTTTAACGTTAAGTTCACATTATTTTACATCTAAAACACGTATTTACAATACATTTGGATGAATACAAAAAATAGAAAAAAAATTTGGGAAAAAAATGGTGATAATTCCGCTAAATATCGTTTAAAGTCATTTGTATTGAACTAATCATACTTTTTATATTTTTATCGTTAAGTTCACATTATTTTACATCTAAAACACGTATTTACAATACATTTGGGTGAATACAAAAAATAGAAAAAAAATTTGGGAAAAAATTGGGTAAAAAATGGTGATAATTCCGCTAAATATCGTTTAAAGTCATTTCTATTAAACTAATCATACTTTATATATTTTTATCGTTAAGTTCACATAAATTTACATCTAAAACACGTCTTTACAATACATTTGGGTGAATATAAAAGGTCGTAAAAAAATTTTGAAATACAGGTGATGAATCCGCTAAATATCGTCTTAAGTCATTTGTATTGAACTAATCATACTTTTTATATTTTTATCGTTAAGTTCACATTATTTTACATCTAAAACACGTCTTTACAATACATTTGGGTGAATATAAAAGGTCGTAAAAAAATTTTGAAATACAGGTGATGAATCCGCTAAATATCGTCTTAAGTCATTTCTATTAAACTAATCATACTTTTTATATTTTTATCGTTAAGTTCACATTATTTTACATCTAAAACACGTATTTACAATACATTTGGGTGAATACAAAAAATAGAAAAAAAATTAGGGAAAAAATTTGGTAAAAAATGGTGATAATTTCGCTAAATATCGATTAAAGTCATTTGTATTGAACTAATCATACTTTTTATATTTTTATCGTTAAGTTCACTTTATTTTACATCAATAACACGTCTTTACAATACATTTGGGTGAATATAAAAGGTCGTAAAAAAATTTTGAAATACAGGTGATGAATCCGCTAAATATCGTCTTAAGTCATTTCTATTAAACTAATAATACTTTTTATATTTTTAACGTTAAGTTCACATTATTTTACATCTAAAACACGTATTTTCAATACATTTGGGTGAATACAAAAAATAGAAAAAAAATTTGGGAAAAAAATGGTGATAATTCCGCTAAATATCGTTTAAAGTCATTTGTATTGAACTAATCATACTTTTTATATTTTTATCGTTAAGTTCACATTATTTTACATCTAAAACACGTATTTACAATACATTTGGGTGAATACAAAAAATAGAAAAAAAATTTGGGAAAAAATTGGGTAAAAAATGGTGATAATTTCGCTAAATATCGATTAAAGTCATTTGTATTGAACTAATCATACTTTTTATATTTTTATCGTTAAGTTCACTTTATTTTACATCAATAACACGTCTTTACAATACATTTGGGTGAATATAAAAGGTCGTAAAAAAATTTTGAAATACAGGAGATGAATCCGCTAAATATCGTCTTAAGTCATTTCTATTACACTAATCATACTTTTTATATTTTTATCGTTAAGTTCACATTATTTTACATCTAAAACACGTATTTACAATACATTTGGGTGAATACAAAAAATAGAAAAAAAATTTGGGAAAAAAATGGTGATAATTCCACTAAATATCGTTTAAAGTCATTTGTATTGAACTAATCATACTTTTTATATTTTTATCGTTAAGTTCACATTATTTTACATCTAAAACACGTCTTTACAATACATTTGGGTGAATATAAAAGGTCGTATAAAAATTTTGAAATACAGGTGATGAATCCGCTAAATATCGTCTTAAGTCATTTCTATTAAACTAATCATACTTTTTATATTTTTATCGTTAAGTTCACTTTATTTTACATCAATAACACGTCTTTACAATACATTTGGGTGAATATAAAAGGTCGTAAAAAAATTTTGAAATACAGGTGATGAATCCGCTAAATATCGTCTTAAGTCATTTGTATTGAACTAATCATACTTTTTATATTTTTATCGTTAAGTTCACATTATTTTACATCTTAAACACGTCTTTACAATACATTTGGGTGAATATAAAAGGTCGTAAAAAAATTTTGAAATACAGGTGATGAATCCGCTAAATATCGTCTTAAGTCATTTCTATTAAACTAATCATACTTTTTATATTTTTATCGTTAAGTTCACATTATTTTACATCTAAAACACGTATTTACAATACATTTGGGTGAATACAAAAAATAGAAAAAAAATTAGGGAAAAAATTTGGTAAAAAATGGTGATAATTTCGCTAAATATCGATTAAAGTCATTTGTATTGAACTAATCATACTTTTTATATTTTTATCGTTAAGTTCACTTTATTTTACATCAATAACACGTCTTTACAATACATTTGGGTGAATATAAAAGGTCGTAAAAAAATTTTGAAATACAGGTGATGAATCCGCTAAATATCGTCTTAAGTCATTTCTATTAAACTAATAATACTTTTTATATTTTTAACGTTAAGTTCACATTATTTTACATCTAAAACACGTATTTTCAATACATTTGGGTGAATACAAAAAATAGAAAAAAAATTTGGGAAAAAAATGGTGATAATTCCGCTAAATATCGTTTAAAGTCATTTGTATTGAACTAATCATACTTTTTATATTTTTATCGTTAAGTTCACATTATTTTAGATCTAAAACACGTATTTACAATACATTTGGGTGAATACAAAAAATAGAAAAAAAATTTGGGAAAAAATTGGGTAAAAAATGGTAATAATTCCGCTAAATATCGTTTAAAGTCATTTGTATAGAACTAATCATACTTTTTATATTTTTATCGTTAAGATCACATTATTTTACATCTAAAACACGTCTTTACAATACATTTGGGTGAATATAAAAGGTCGTAAAAAAATTTTGAAATACAGGTGATGAATCCGTTAAATATCGTCTTAAGTCATTTCTATTAAACTAATCATACTTTTTATATTTTTATCGTTAAGTTCACATTATTTTACATCTAAAACACGTATTTACAATACATTTGGGTGAATACAAAAAATAGAAAAAAAATTAGGGAAAAAATTTGGTAAAAAATGGTGATAATTTCGCTAAATATCGATTAAAGTCATTTGTATTGAACTAATCATACTTTTTATATTTTTATCGTTAAGTTCACTTTATTTTACATCAATAACACGTCTTTACAATACATTTGGTCGAATATAAAAGGTCGTAAAAAAATTTTGAAATACAGGTGATGAATCCGCTAAATATCGTCTTAAGTCATTTCTATTAAACTAATCATACTTTTTATATTTTTAACGTTAAGTTCACATTATTTTACATCTAAAACACGTATTTACAATACATTTGGGTGAATACAAAAAATAGAAAAAAAATTTGGGAAAAAATTGGGTAAAAAATGGTGATAATTCCGCTAAATATCGTTTAAAGTCATTTCTATTAAACTAATCAACCTTTTTATATTTTTATCGTTAAGTTCACATAAATTTACATCTAAAACACGTCTTTACAATACATTTGGGTGAATATAAAAGGTCGTAAAAAAATTTTGAAATACAGGTGATGAATCCGCTAAATATCGTCTTAAGTCATTTCTATTAAACTAATCATACTTTTTATATTTTTAACGTTAAGTTCACATTATTTTACATCTAAAACACGTATTTACAATACATTTGGGTGAATACAAAAAATAGAAAAAAAATTTGGGAAAAAAATGGTGATAATTCCGCTAAATATCGTTTAAAGTCATTTGTATTGAACTAATCATACTTTTTATATTTTTATCGTTAAGTTCACATTATTTTACATCTAAAACACGTATTTACAATACATTTGGGTGAATACAAAAAATAGAAAAAAAATTTGGGAAAAAATTGGGTAAAAAATGGTGATAATTCCGCTAAATATCGTTTAAAGTCATTTGTATTGAACTAATCATACTTTTTATATTTTTATCGTTAAGTTCACATTATTTTACATCTAAAACACGTCTTTACAATACATTTGGGTGAATATAAAAGGTCGTAAAAAAATTTTGAAATACAGGTGATGAATCCGCTAAATATCGTCTTAAGTCATTTCTATTACACTAATCATACTTTTTATATTTTTATCGTTAAGTTCACATTATTTTACATCTAAAACACGTATTTACAATACATTTGGGTGAATACAAAAAATAGAAAAAAAATTTGGGAAAAAAATGGTGATAATTCCGCTAAATATCGTTTAAAGTCATTTGTATTGAACTAATCATACTTTTTATATTTTTAACGTTAAGTTCACATTATTTTACATCTAAAACACGTATTTACAATACATTTGGGTGAATACAAAAAATAGAAAAAAAATTTGGGAAAAAATTGGGTAAAAAATGGTGATAATTCCGCTAAATATCGTTTAAAGTCATTTGTATTGAACTAATCATACTTTTTATATTTTTATCGTTAAGTTCACATTATTTTACATCTAAAACACGTCTTTACAATACATATGGGTGAATATAAAAGGTCGTAAAAAAATTTTGAAATACGGGTGATGAATCCGCTAAATATCGTCTTAAGTCATTTCTATTAAACTAATCATACTTTTTATATTTTTATCGTTAAGTTCACATTATTTTACATCTAAAACACGTATTTACAATACATTTGGGTGAATACAAAAAATAGAAAAAAAATTAGGGAAAAAATTTGGTAAAAAATGGTGATAATTTCGCTAAATATCGATTAAAGTCATTTGTATTGAACTAATCATACTTTTTATATTTTTATCGTTAAGTTCACTTTATTTTACATCAATAACACGTCTTTACAATACATTTGGGTGAATATAAAAGGTCGTAAAAAAATTTTGAAATACAGGTGATGAATCCGCTAAATATCGTCTTAAGTCATTTCTATTAAACTAATAATACTTTTTATATTTTTAACGTTAAGTTCACATTATTTTACATCTAAAACACGTATTTACAATACATTTGGGTGAATACAAAAAATAGAAAAAAAATTTGGGAAAAAAATGGTGATAATTCCGCTAAATATCGTTTTAAGTCATTTGTATTGAACTAATCATACTTTTTATATTTTTAACGTTAAGTTCACATTATTTTACATCTAAAACACGTATTTACAATACATTTGGGTGAATACAAAAAATAGAAAAAAAATTTGGGAAAAAAATGGTGATAATTCCGCTAAATATCGTTTAAAGTCATTTGTATTGAACTAATCATACTTTTTATATTTTTATCGTTAAGTTCACATTATTTTACATCTAAAACACGTCTTTACAATACATTTGGGTGAATATAAAAGGTCGTAAAAAAATTTTGAAATACAGGAGATGAATCCGCTAAATATCGTCTTAAGTCATTTCTATTACACTAATCATACTTTTTATATTTTTATCGTTAAGTTCACATTATTTTACATCTAAAACACGTATTTACAATACATTTGGGTGAATACAAAAAATAGAAAAAAAATTTGGGAAAAAAATGGTGATAATTCCGCTAAATATCGTTTAAAGTCATTTGTATTGAACTAATCATACTTTTTATATTTTTAACGTTAAGTTCACATTATTTTACATCTAAAACACGTATTTACAATACATTTGGGTGAATACAAAAAATAGAAAAAAAATTTGCGAAAAAATTGGGTAAAAAATGGTGATAATTCCGCTAAATATCGTTTAAAGTCATTTGTATTGAACTAATCATACTTTTTATATTTTTATCGTTAAGTTCACATTATTTTACATCTAAAACACGTCTTTACAATACATTTGGGTGAATATAAAAGGTCGTATAAAAATTTTGAAATACAGGTGATGAATCCGCTAAATATCGTCTTAAGTCATTTCTATTAAACTAATCATACTTTTTATATTTTTATCGTTAAGTTCACTTTATTTTACATCAATAACACGTCTTTACAATACATTTGGGTGAATATAAAAGGTCGTAAAAAAATTTTGAAATACAGGTGATGAATCCGCTAAATATCGTCTTAAGTCATTTGTATTGAACTAATCATACTTTTTATATTTTTATCGTTAAGTTCACATTATTTTACATCTTAAACACGTCTTTACAATACATTTGGGTGAATATAAAAGGTCGTAAAAAAATTTTGAAATACAGGTGATGAATCCGCTAAATATCGTCTTAAGTCATTTCTATTAAACTAATCATACTTTTTATATTTTTATCGTTAAGTTCACATTATTTTACATCTAAAACACGTATTTACAATACATTTGGGTGAATACAAAAAATAGAAAAAAAATTAGGGAAAAAATTTGGTAAAAAATGGTGATAATTTCGCTAAATATCGATTAAAGTCATTTGTATTGAACTAATCATACTTTTTATATTTTTATCGTTAAGTTCACTTTATTTTACATCAATAACACGTCTTTACAATACATTTGGGTGAATATAAAAGGTCGTAAAAAAATTTTGAAATACAGGTGATGAATCCGCTAAATATCGTCTTAAGTCATTTCTATTAAACTAATAATACTTTTTATATTTTTAACGTTAAGTTCACATTATTTTACATCTAAAACACGTATTTTCAATACATTTGGGTGAATACAAAAAATAGAAAAAAAATTTGGGAAAAAAATGGTGATAATTCCGCTAAATATCGTTTAAAGTCATTTGTATTGAACTAATCATACTTTTTATATTTTTATCGTTAAGTTCACATTATTTTAGATCTAAAACACGTATTTACAATACATTTGGGTGAATACAAAAAATAGAAAAAAAATTTGGGAAAAAATTGGGTAAAAAATGGTGATAATTCCGCTAAATATCGTTTAAAGTCATTTGTATTGAACTAATCATACTTTTTATATTTTTATCGTTAAGTTCACATTATTTTACATCTAAAACACGTCTTTACAATACATTTGGGTGAATATAAAAGGTCGTAAAAAAATTTTGAAATACAGGTGATGAATCCGCTAAATATCGTCTTAAGTCATTTCTATTACACTAATCATACTTTTTATATTTTTATCGTTAAGTTCACATTATTTTACATCTAAAACACGTATTTACAATACATTTGGGTGAATACAAAAAATAGAAAAAAAATTTGGGAAAAAAATGGTGATAATTCCGCTAAATATCGTTTAAAGTCATTTGTATTGAACTAATCATACTTTTTATATTTTTAACGTTAAGTTCACATTATTTTACATCTAAAACACGTATTTACAATACATTTGGGTGAATACAAAAAATAGAAAAAAAATTTGGGAAAAAATTGGGTAAAAAATGGTGATAATTCCGCTAAATATCGTTTAAAGTCATTTGTATTGAACTAATCATACTTTTTATATTTTTATCGTTAAGTTCACATTATTTTACATCTAAAACACGTCTTTACAATACATATGGGTGAATATAAAAGGTCGTAAAAAAATTTTGAAATACGGGTGATGAATCCGCTAAATATCGTCTTAAGTCATTTCTATTAAACTAATCATACTTTTTATATTTTTATCGTTAAGTTCACATTATTTTACATCTAAAACACGTATTTACAATACATTTGGGTGAATACAAAAAATAGAAAAAAAATTAGGGAAAAAATTTGGTAAAAAATGGTGATAATTTCGCTAAATATCGATTAAAGTCATTTGTATTGAACTAATCATACTTTTTATATTTTTATCGTTAAGTTCACTTTATTTTACATCAATAACACGTCTTTACAATACATTTGGGTGAATATAAAAGGTCGTAAAAAAATTTTGAAATACAGGTGATGAATCCGCTAAATATCGTCTTAAGTCATTTCTATTAAACTAATAATACTTTTTATATTTTTAACGTTAAGTTCACATTATTTTACATCTAAAACACGTATTTACAATACATTTGGGTGAATACAAAAAATAGAAAAAAAATTTGGGAAAAAAATGGTGATAATTCCGCTAAATATCGTTTTAAGTCATTTGTATTGAACTAATCATACTTTTTATATTTTTAACGTTAAGTTCACATTATTTTACATCTAAAACACGTATTTACAATACATTTGGGTGAATACAAAAAATAGAAAAAAAATTTGGGAAAAAAATGGTGATAATTCCGCTAAATATCGTTTAAAGTCATTTGTATTGAACTAATCATACTTTTTATATTTTTATCGTTAAGTTCACATTATTTTACATCTAAAACACGTCTTTACAATACATTTGGGTGAATATAAAAGGTCGTAAAAAAATTTTGAAATACAGGAGATGAATCCGCTAAATATCGTCTTAAGTCATTTCTATTACACTAATCATACTTTTTATATTTTTATCGTTAAGTTCACATTATTTTACATCTAAAACACGTATTTACAATACATTTGGGTGAATACAAAAAATAGAAAAAAAATTTGGGAAAAAAATGGTGATAATTCCGCTAAATATCGTTTAAAGTCATTTGTATTGAACTAATCATACTTTTTATATTTTTAACGTTAAGTTCACATTATTTTACATCTAAAACACGTATTTACAATACATTTGGGTGAATACAAAAAATAGAAAAAAAATTTGCGAAAAAATTGGGTAAAAAATGGTGATAATTCCGCTAAATATCGTTTAAAGTCATTTGTATTGAACTAATCATACTTTTTATATTTTTATCGTTAAGTTCACATTATTTTACATCTAAAACACGTCTTTACAATACATTTGGGTGAATATAAAAGGTCGTATAAAAATTTTGAAATACAGGTGATGAATCCGCTAAATATCGTCTTAAGTCATTTCTATTAAACTAATCATACTTTTTATATTTTTATCGTTAAGTTCACTTTATTTTACATCAATAACACGTCTTTACAATACATTTGGGTGAATATAAAAGGTCGTAAAAAAATTTTGAAATACAGGTGATGAATCCGCTAAATATCGTCTTAAGTCATTTGTATTGAACTAATCATACTTTTTATATTTTTATCGTTAAGTTCACATTATTTTACATCTTAAACACGTCTTTACAATACATTTGGGTGAATATAAAAGGTCGTAAAAAAATTTTGAAATACAGGTGATGAATCCGCTAAATATCGTCTTAAGTCATTTCTATTAAACTAATCATACTTTTTATATTTTTATCGTTAAGTTCACATTATTTTACATCTAAAACACGTATTTACAATACATTTGGGTGAATACAAAAAATAGAAAAAAAATTAGGGAAAAAATTTGGTAAAAAATGGTGATAATTTCGCTAAATATCGATTAAAGTCATTTGTATTGAACTAATCATACTTTTTATATTTTTATCGTTAAGTTCACTTTATTTTACATCAATAACACGTCTTTACAATACATTTGGGTGAATATAAAAGGTCGTAAAAAAATTTTGAAATACAGGTGATGAATCCGCTAAATATCGTCTTAAGTCATTTCTATTAAACTAATAATACTTTTTATATTTTTAACGTTAAGTTCACATTATTTTACATCTAAAACACGTATTTTCAATACATTTGGGTGAATACAAAAAATAGAAAAAAAATTTGGGAAAAAAATGGTGATAATTCCGCTAAATATCGTTTAAAGTCATTTGTATTGAACTAATCATACTTTTTATATTTTTATCGTTAAGTTCACATTATTTTAGATCTAAAACACGTATTTACAATACATTTGGGTGAATACAAAAAATAGAAAAAAAATTTGGGAAAAAATTGGGTAAAAAATGGTAATAATTCCGCTAAATATCGTTTAAAGTCATTTGTATAGAACTAATCATACTTTTTATATTTTTATCGTTAAGATCACATTATTTTACATCTAAAACACGTCTTTACAATACATTTGGGTGAATATAAAAGGTCGTAAAAAAATTTTGAAATACAGGTGATGAATCCGTTAAATATCGTCTTAAGTCATTTCTATTAAACTAATCATACTTTTTATATTTTTATCGTTAAGTTCACATTATTTTACATCTAAAACACGTATTTACAATACATTTGGGTGAATACAAAAAATAGAAAAAAAATTAGGGAAAAAATTTGGTAAAAAATGGTGATAATTTCGCTAAATATCGATTAAAGTCATTTGTATTGAACTAATCATACTTTTTATATTTTTATCGTTAAGTTCACTTTATTTTACATCAATAACACGTCTTTACAATACATTTGGTCGAATATAAAAGGTCGTAAAAAAATTTTGAAATACAGGTGATGAATCCGCTAAATATCGTCTTAAGTCATTTCTATTAAACTAATCATACTTTTTATATTTTTAACGTTAAGTTCACATTATTTTACATCTAAAACACGTATTTACAATACATTTGGGTGAATACAAAAAATAGAAAAAAAATTTGGGAAAAAATTGGGTAAAAAATGGTGATAATTCCGCTAAATATCGTTTAAAGTCATTTCTATTAAACTAATCAACCTTTTTATATTTTTATCGTTAAGTTCACATAAATTTACATCTAAAACACGTCTTTACAATACATTTGGGTGAATATAAAAGGTCGTAAAAAAATTTTGAAATACAGGTGATGAATCCGCTAAATATCGTCTTAAGTCATTTCTATTAAACTAATCATACTTTTTATATTTTTAACGTTAAGTTCACATTATTTTACATCTAAAACACGTATTTACAATACATTTGGGTGAATACAAAAAATAGAAAAAAAATTTGGGAAAAAAATGGTGATAATTCCGCTAAATATCGTTTAAAGTCATTTGTATTGAACTAATCATACTTTTTATATTTTTATCGTTAAGTTCACATTATTTTACATCTAAAACACGTATTTACAATACATTTGGGTGAATACAAAAAATAGAAAAAAAATTTGGGAAAAAATTGGGTAAAAAATGGTGATAATTCCGCTAAATATCGTTTAAAGTCATTTGTATTGAACTAATCATACTTTTTATATTTTTATCGTTAAGTTCACATTATTTTACATCTAAAACACGTCTTTACAATACATTTGGGTGAATATAAAAGGTCGTAAAAAAATTTTGAAATACAGGTGATGAATCCGCTAAATATCGTCTTAAGTCATTTCTATTACACTAATCATACTTTTTATATTTTTATCGTTAAGTTCACATTATTTTACATCTAAAACACGTATTTACAATACATTTGGGTGAATACAAAAAATAGAAAAAAAATTTGGGAAAAAAATGGTGATAATTCCGCTAAATATCGTTTAAAGTCATTTGTATTGAACTAATCATACTTTTTATATTTTTAACGTTAAGTTCACATTATTTTACATCTAAAACACGTATTTACAATACATTTGGGTGAATACAAAAAATAGAAAAAAAATTTGGGAAAAAATTGGGTAAAAAATGGTGATAATTCCGCTAAATATCGTTTAAAGTCATTTGTATTGAACTAATCATACTTTTTATATTTTTATCGTTAAGTTCACATTATTTTACATCTAAAACACGTCTTTACAATACATATGGGTGAATATAAAAGGTCGTAAAAAAATTTTGAAATACGGGTGATGAATCCGCTAAATATCGTCTTAAGTCATTTCTATTAAACTAATCATACTTTTTATATTTTTATCGTTAAGTTCACATTATTTTACATCTAAAACACGTATTTACAATACATTTGGGTGAATACAAAAAATAGAAAAAAAATTAGGGAAAAAATTTGGTAAAAAATGGTGATAATTTCGCTAAATATCGATTAAAGTCATTTGTATTGAACTAATCATACTTTTTATATTTTTATCGTTAAGTTCACTTTATTTTACATCAATAACACGTCTTTACAATACATTTGGGTGAATATAAAAGGTCGTAAAAAAATTTTGAAATACAGGTGATGAATCCGCTAAATATCGTCTTAAGTCATTTCTATTAAACTAATAATACTTTTTATATTTTTAACGTTAAGTTCACATTATTTTACATCTAAAACACGTATTTACAATACATTTGGGTGAATACAAAAAATAGAAAAAAAATTTGGGAAAAAAATGGTGATAATTCCGCTAAATATCGTTTTAAGTCATTTGTATTGAACTAATCATACTTTTTATATTTTTAACGTTAAGTTCACATTATTTTACATCTAAAACACGTATTTACAATACATTTGGGTGAATACAAAAAATAGAAAAAAAATTTGGGAAAAAAATGGTGATAATTCCGCTAAATATCGTTTAAAGTCATTTGTATTGAACTAATCATACTTTTTATATTTTTATCGTTAAGTTCACATTATTTTACATCTAAAACACGTCTTTACAATACATTTGGGTGAATATAAAAGGTCGTAAAAAAATTTTGAAATACAGGAGATGAATCCGCTAAATATCGTCTTAAGTCATTTCTATTACACTAATCATACTTTTTATATTTTTATCGTTAAGTTCACATTATTTTACATCTAAAACACGTATTTACAATACATTTGGGTGAATACAAAAAATAGAAAAAAAATTTGGGAAAAAAATGGTGATAATTCCGCTAAATATCGTTTAAAGTCATTTGTATTGAACTAATCATACTTTTTATATTTTTAACGTTAAGTTCACATTATTTTACATCTAAAACACGTATTTACAATACATTTGGGTGAATACAAAAAATAGAAAAAAAATTTGCGAAAAAATTGGGTAAAAAATGGTGATAATTCCGCTAAATATCGTTTAAAGTCATTTGTATTGAACTAATCATACTTTTTATATTTTTATCGTTAAGTTCACATTATTTTACATCTAAAACACGTCTTTACAATACATTTGGGTGAATATAAAAGGTCGTATAAAAATTTTGAAATACAGGTGATGAATCCGCTAAATATCGTCTTAAGTCATTTCTATTAAACTAATCATACTTTTTATATTTTTATCGTTAAGTTCACTTTATTTTACATCAATAACACGTCTTTACAATACATTTGGGTGAATATAAAAGGTCGTAAAAAAATTTTGAAATACAGGTGATGAATCCGCTAAATATCGTCTTAAGTCATTTGTATTGAACTAATCATACTTTTTATATTTTTATCGTTAAGTTCACATTATTTTACATCTTAAACACGTCTTTACAATACATTTGGGTGAATATAAAAGGTCGTAAAAAAATTTTGAAATACAGGTGATGAATCCGCTAAATATCGTCTTAAGTCATTTCTATTAAACTAATCATACTTTTTATATTTTTATCGTTAAGTTCACATTATTTTACATCTAAAACACGTATTTACAATACATTTGGGTGAATACAAAAAATAGAAAAAAAATTAGGGAAAAAATTTGGTAAAAAATGGTGATAATTTCGCTAAATATCGATTAAAGTCATTTGTATTGAACTAATCATACTTTTTATATTTTTATCGTTAAGTTCACTTTATTTTACATCAATAACACGTCTTTACAATACATTTGGGTGAATATAAAAGGTCGTAAAAAAATTTTGAAATACAGGTGATGAATCCGCTAAATATCGTCTTAAGTCATTTCTATTAAACTAATAATACTTTTTATATTTTTAACGTTAAGTTCACATTATTTTACATCTAAAACACGTATTTTCAATACATTTGGGTGAATACAAAAAATAGAAAAAAAATTTGGGAAAAAAATGGTGATAATTCCGCTAAATATCGTTTAAAGTCATTTGTATTGAACTAATCATACTTTTTATATTTTTATCGTTAAGTTCACATTATTTTAGATCTAAAACACGTATTTACAATACATTTGGGTGAATACAAAAAATAGAAAAAAAATTTGGGAAAAAATTGGGTAAAAAATGGTAATAATTCCGCTAAATATCGTTTAAAGTCATTTGTATAGAACTAATCATACTTTTTATATTTTTATCGTTAAGATCACATTATTTTACATCTAAAACACGTCTTTACAATACATTTGGGTGAATATAAAAGGTCGTAAAAAAATTTTGAAATACAGGTGATGAATCCGTTAAATATCGTCTTAAGTCATTTCTATTAAACTAATCATACTTTTTATATTTTTATCGTTAAGTTCACATTATTTTACATCTAAAACACGTATTTACAATACATTTGGGTGAATACAAAAAATAGAAAAAAAATTAGGGAAAAAATTTGGTAAAAAATGGTGATAATTTCGCTAAATATCGATTAAAGTCATTTGTATTGAACTAATCATACTTTTTATATTTTTATCGTTAAGTTCACTTTATTTTACATCAATAACACGTCTTTACAATACATTTGGTCGAATATAAAAGGTCGTAAAAAAATTTTGAAATACAGGTGATGAATCCGCTAAATATCGTCTTAAGTCATTTCTATTAAACTAATCATACTTTTTATATTTTTAACGTTAAGTTCACATTATTTTACATCTAAAACACGTATTTACAATACATTTGGGTGAATACAAAAAATAGAAAAAAAATTTGGGAAAAAATTGGGTAAAAAATGGTGATAATTCCGCTAAATATCGTTTAAAGTCATTTCTATTAAACTAATCAACCTTTTTATATTTTTATCGTTAAGTTCACATAAATTTACATCTAAAACACGTCTTTACAATACATTTGGGTGAATATAAAAGGTCGTAAAAAAATTTTGAAATACAGGTGATGAATCCGCTAAATATCGTCTTAAGTCATTTCTATTAAACTAATCATACTTTTTATATTTTTAACGTTAAGTTCACATTATTTTACATCTAAAACACGTATTTACAATACATTTGGGTGAATACAAAAAATAGAAAAAAAATTTGGGAAAAAAATGGTGATAATTCCGCTAAATATCGTTTAAAGTCATTTGTATTGAACTAATCATACTTTTTATATTTTTATCGTTAAGTTCACATTATTTTACATCTAAAACACGTATTTACAATACATTTGGGTGAATACAAAAAATAGAAAAAAAATTTGGGAAAAAATTGGGTAAAAAATGGTGATAATTCCGCTAAATATCGTTTAAAGTCATTTGTATTGAACTAATCATACTTTTTATATTTTTATCGTTAAGTTCACATTATTTTACATCTAAAACACGTCTTTACAATACATTTGGGTGAATATAAAAGGTCGTAAAAAAATTTTGAAATACAGGTGATGAATCCGCTAAATATCGTCTTAAGTCATTTCTATTACACTAATCATACTTTTTATATTTTTATCGTTAAGTTCACATTATTTTACATCTAAAACACGTATTTACAATACATTTGGGTGAATACAAAAAATAGAAAAAAAATTTGGGAAAAAAATGGTGATAATTCCGCTAAATATCGTTTAAAGTCATTTGTATTGAACTAATCATACTTTTTATATTTTTAACGTTAAGTTCACATTATTTTACATCTAAAACACGTATTTACAATACATTTGGGTGAATACAAAAAATAGAAAAAAAATTTGGGAAAAAATTGGGTAAAAAATGGTGATAATTCCGCTAAATATCGTTTAAAGTCATTTGTATTGAACTAATCATACTTTTTATATTTTTATCGTTAAGTTCACATTATTTTACATCTAAAACACGTCTTTACAATACATATGGGTGAATATAAAAGGTCGTAAAAAAATTTTGAAATACGGGTGATGAATCCGCTAAATATCGTCTTAAGTCATTTCTATTAAACTAATCATACTTTTTATATTTTTATCGTTAAGTTCACATTATTTTACATCTAAAACACGTATTTACAATACATTTGGGTGAATACAAAAAATAGAAAAAAAATTAGGGAAAAAATTTGGTAAAAAATGGTGATAATTTCGCTAAATATCGATTAAAGTCATTTGTATTGAACTAATCATACTTTTTATATTTTTATCGTTAAGTTCACTTTATTTTACATCAATAACACGTCTTTACAATACATTTGGGTGAATATAAAAGGTCGTAAAAAAATTTTGAAATACAGGTGATGAATCCGCTAAATATCGTCTTAAGTCATTTCTATTAAACTAATAATACTTTTTATATTTTTAACGTTAAGTTCACATTATTTTACATCTAAAACACGTATTTACAATACATTTGGGTGAATACAAAAAATAGAAAAAAAATTTGGGAAAAAAATGGTGATAATTCCGCTAAATATCGTTTTAAGTCATTTGTATTGAACTAATCATACTTTTTATATTTTTAACGTTAAGTTCACATTATTTTACATCTAAAACACGTATTTACAATACATTTGGGTGAATACAAAAAATAGAAAAAAAATTTGGGAAAAAAATGGTGATAATTCCGCTAAATATCGTTTAAAGTCATTTGTATTGAACTAATCATACTTTTTATATTTTTATCGTTAAGTTCACATTATTTTACATCTAAAACACGTCTTTACAATACATTTGGGTGAATATAAAAGGTCGTAAAAAAATTTTGAAATACAGGAGATGAATCCGCTAAATATCGTCTTAAGTCATTTCTATTACACTAATCATACTTTTTATATTTTTATCGTTAAGTTCACATTATTTTACATCTAAAACACGTATTTACAATACATTTGGGTGAATACAAAAAATAGAAAAAAAATTTGGGAAAAAAATGGTGATAATTCCGCTAAATATCGTTTAAAGTCATTTGTATTGAACTAATCATACTTTTTATATTTTTAACGTTAAGTTCACATTATTTTACATCTAAAACACGTATTTACAATACATTTGGGTGAATACAAAAAATAGAAAAAAAATTTGCGAAAAAATTGGGTAAAAAATGGTGATAATTCCGCTAAATATCGTTTAAAGTCATTTGTATTGAACTAATCATACTTTTTATATTTTTATCGTTAAGTTCACATTATTTTACATCTAAAACACGTCTTTACAATACATTTGGGTGAATATAAAAGGTCGTATAAAAATTTTGAAATACAGGTGATGAATCCGCTAAATATCGTCTTAAGTCATTTCTATTAAACTAATCATACTTTTTATATTTTTATCGTTAAGTTCACTTTATTTTACATCAATAACACGTCTTTACAATACATTTGGGTGAATATAAAAGGTCGTAAAAAAATTTTGAAATACAGGTGATGAATCCGCTAAATATCGTCTTAAGTCATTTCTATTAAACTAATAATACTTTTTATATTTTTAACGTTAAGTTTACATTATTTTACATCTAAAACACGTATTTACAATACATTTGGGTG
This sequence comes from Diuraphis noxia, assembly GCF_037042655.1. Taxonomy (NCBI): domain Eukaryota; kingdom Metazoa; phylum Arthropoda; class Insecta; order Hemiptera; family Aphididae; genus Diuraphis; species Diuraphis noxia. The sequence continues at coordinate 51,778,589 of NW_028301715.1, forward strand.
AATACAAAAAATAGAAAAAAAATTTGGGAAAAAAATGGTGATAATTCCGCTAAATATCGTTTAAAGTCATTTGTATTGAACTAATCATACTTTTTATATTTTTATCGTTAAGTTCACATTATTTTAGATCTAAAACACGTATTTACAATACATTTGGGTGAATACAAAAAATAGAAAATAATTTGGGAAAAAATTGGGTAAAAAATGGTGATAATTCCGCTAAATATCGTTTAAAGTCATTTGTATTGAACTAATCATACTTTTTATATTTTTATCGTTAAGTTCACATTATTTTACATCTAAAACACGTCTTTACAATACATTTGGGTGAATATAAAAGGTCGTAAAAAAATTTTGAAATACAGGTGATGAATCCGTTAAATATCGTCTTAAGTCATTTCTATTAAACTAATCATACTTTTTATATTTTTATCGTTAAGTTCTCATTATTTTACATCTAAAACACGTATTTACAATACATTTGGGTGAATACAAAAAATAGAAAAAAAATTAGGGAAAAAATTTGGTAAAAAATGGTGATAATTTCGCTAAATATCGATTAAAGTCATTTGTATTGAACTAATCATACTTTTTATATTTTTAACGTTAAGTTCACATTATTTTACATCTAAAACACGTATTTACAATACATTTGGGTGAATACAAAAAATAGAAAAAAAATTTGGGAAAAAAATGGTGATAATTCCGCTAAATATCGTTTAAAGTCATTTGTATTGAACTAATCATACTTTTTATATTTTTAACGTTAAGTTCACATTATTTTACATCTAAAACACGTATTTACAATACATTTGGGTGAATACAAAAAATAGAAAAAAAATTTGGGAAAAAAATGGTGATAATTCCGCTAAATATCGTTTAAAGTCATTTGTATTGAACTAATCATACTTTTTATATTTTTATCGTTAAGTTCACATTATTTTACATCTAAAACACGTATTTACAATACATTTGGGTGAATACAAAAAATAGAAAAAAAATTTGGGAAAAAATTGGGTAAAAAATGGTGATAATTCCGCTAAATATCGTTTAAAGTCATTTGTATTGAACTAATCATACTTTTTATATTTTTATCGTTAAGTTCACATTATTTTACATCTAAAACACGTCTTTACAATACATTTGGGTGAATATTAAATGTCGTAAAAAAATTTTGAAATACAGGTGATGAATCCGCTAAATATCGTCTTAAGTCATTTCTATTACACTAATCATACTTTTTATATTTTTATCGTTAAGTTCACATTATTTTACATCTAAAACACGTATTTACAATACATTTGGGTGAATACAAAAAATAGAAAAAAAATTTGGGAAAAAAATGGTGATAATTCCGCTAAATATCGTTTAAAGTCATTTGTATTGAACTAATCATACTTTTTATATTTTTAACGTTAAGTTCACATTATTTTACATCTAAAACACGTATTTACAATACATTTGGGTGAATACAAAAAATAGAAAAAAAATTTGGGAAAAAATTGGGTAAAAAATGGTGATAATTCCGCTAAATATCGTTTAAAGTCATTTGTATTGAACTAATCATACTTTTTATATTTTTATCGTTAAGTTCACATTATTTTACATCTAAAACACGTCTTTACAATACATTTGGGTGAATATAAAAGGTCGTAAAAAAATTTTGAAATACGGGTGATGAATCCGCTAAATATCGTCTTAAGTCATTTCTATTAAACTAATCATACTTTTTATATTTTTATCGTTAAGTTCACATTATTTTACATCTAAAACACGTATTTACAATACATTTGGGTGAATACAAAAAATAGAAAAAAAATTTGGGAAAAAAATGGTGATAATTCCGCTAAATATCGTTTTAAGTCATTTGTATTGAACTTATCATACTTTTTATATTTTTAACGTTAAGTTCACATTATTTTACATCTAAAACACGTATTTACAATACATTTGGGTGAATACAAAAAATAGAAAAAAAATTTGGGAAAAAAATGGTGATAATTCCGCTAAATATCGTTTAAAGTCATTTGTATTGAACTAATCATACTTTTTATATTTTTATCGTTAAGTTCACATTATTTTACATCTAAAACACGTCTTTACAATACATTTGGGTGAATATAAAAGGTCGTAAAAAAATTTTGAAATACAGGAGATGAATCCGCTAAATATCGTCTTAAGTCATTTCTATTACACTAATCATACTTTTTATATTTTTATCGTTAAGTTCACATTATTTTACATCTAAAACACGTATTTACAATACATTTGGGTGAATACAAAAAATAGAAAAAAAATTTGGGAAAAAAATGGTGATAATTCCGCTAAATATCGTTTAAAGTCATTTGTATTGAACTAATCATACTTTTTATATTTTTAACGTTAAGTTCACATTATTTTACATCTAAAACACGTATTTACAATACATTTGGGTGAATACAAAAAATAGAAAAAAAATTTGCGAAAAAATTGGGTAAAAAATGGTGATAATTCCGCTAAATATCGTTTAAAGTCATTTGTATTGAACTAATCATACTTTTTATATTTTTATCGTTAAGTTCACATTATTTTACATCTAAAACACGTCTTTACAATACATTTGGGTGAATATAAAAGGTCGTATAAAAATTTTGAAATACAGGTGATGAATCCGCTAAATATCGTCTTAAGTCATTTCTATTAAACTAATCATACTTTTTATATTTTTATCGTTAAGTTCACTTTATTTTACATCAATAACACGTCTTTACAATACATTTGGGTGAATATAAAAGGTCGTAAAAAAATTTTGAAATACAGGTGATGAATCCGCTAAATATCGTCTTAAGTCATTTCTATTAAACTAATAATACTTTTTATATTTTTAACGTTAAGTTCACATTATTTTACATCTAAAACACGTATTTACAATACATTTGGGTGAATACAAAAAATAGAAAAAAAATTTGGGAAAAAAATGGTGATAATTCCGCTAAATATCGTTTAAAGTCATTTGTATTGAACTAATCATACTTTTTATATTTTTATTGTTAAGTTCACATTATTTTAGATCTAAAACACGTATTTACAATACATTTGGGTGAATACAAAAAATAGAAAAAAAATTAGGGAAAAAATTTGGTAAAAAATGGTGATAATTTCGCTAAATATCGATTAAAGTCATTTGTATTGAACTAATCATACTTTTTATATTTTTAACGTTAAGTTCACATTATTTTACATCTAAAACACGTATTTACAATACATTTGGGTGAATACAAAAAATAGAAAAAAAATTTGGGAAAAAAATGGTGATAATTCCGCTAAATATCGTTTAAAGTCATTTGTATTGAACTAATCATACTTTTTATATTTTTAACGTTAAGTTCACATTATTTTACATCTAAAACACGTATTTACAATACATTTGGGTGAATACAAAAAATAGAAAAAAAATTTGGGAAAAAAATGGTGATAATTCCGCTAAATATCGTTTAAAGTCATTTGTATTGAACTAATCATACTTTTTATATTTTTATCGTTAAGTTCACATTATTTTACATCTAAAACACGTCTTTACAATACATTTGGGTGAATATAAAAGGTCGTAAAAAAATTTTGAAATACAGGAGATGAATCCGCTAAATATCGTCTTAAGTCATTTCTATTACACTAATCATACTTTTTATATTTTTATCGTTAAGTTCACATTATTTTACATCTAAAACACGTATTTACAATACATTTGGGTGAATACAAAAAATAGAAAAAAAATTTGGGAAAAAAATGGTGATAATTCCGCTAAATATCGTTTAAAGTCATTTGTATTGAACTAATCATACTTTTTATATTTTTAACGTTAAGTTCACATTATTTTACATCTAAAACACGTATTTACAATACATTTGGGTGAATACAAAAAATAGAAAAAAAATTTGGGAAAAAATTGGGTAAAAAATGGTGATAATTCCGCTAAATATCGTTTAAAGTCATTTGTATTGAACTAATCATACTTTTTATATTTTTATCGTTAAGTTCACATTATTTTACATCTAAAACACGTCTTTACAATACATTTGGGTGAATATAAAAGGTCGTATAAAAATTTTGAAATACAGGTGATGAATCCGCTAAATATCGTCTTAAGTCATTTCTATTAAACTAATCATACTTTTTATATTTTTATCGTTAAGTTCACATTATTTTACATCTAAAACACGTATTTACAATACATTTGGGTGAATACAAAAAATAGAAAAAAAATTAGGGAAAAAATTTGGTAAAAAATGGTGATAATTCCGCTAAATATCGTTTAAAGTCATTTGTATTGAACTAATCATACTTTTTATATTTTTATCGTTAAGATCACATTATTTTACATCTAAAACACGTCTTTACAATACATTTGGGTGAATATAAAAGGTCGTAAAAAAATTTTGAAATACAGGTGATGAATCCGCTAAATATCGTCTTAAGTCATTTCTATTAAACTAATCATACTTTTTATATTTTTAACGTTAAGTTCACATTATTTTACATCTAAAACACGTATTTACAATACATTTGGGTGAATACAAAAAATAGAAAAAAAATTTAGGAAAAAATTGGGTAAAAAATGGTGATAATTCCGCTAAATATCGTTTAAAGTCATTTGTATTGAACTAATCATACTTTTTATATTTTTATCGTTAAGTTCACATTATTTTACATCTAAAACACGTCTTTACAATACATTTGGGTGAATATAAAAGGTCGTATAAAAATTTTGAAATACAGGTGATGAATCCGCTAAATATCGTCTTAAGTCATTTCTATTAAACTAATCATACTTTTTATATTTTTATCGTTAAGTTCACATTATTTTACATCTAAAACACGTATTTACAATACATTTGGGTGAATACAAAAAATAGAAAAAAAATTAGGGAAAAAATTTGGTAAAAAATGGTGATAATTTCGCTAAATATCGATTAAATTCATTTGTATTGAACTAATCATACTTTTTATATTTTTATCGTTAAGATCACATTATTTTACATCTAAAACACGTCTTTACAATACATTTGGGTGAATATAAAAGGTCGTAAAAAAATTTTGAAATACAGGTGATGAATCCGCTAAATATCGTCTTAAGTCATTTCTATTAAACTAATCATACTTTTTATATTTTTAACGTTAAGTTCACATTATTTTACATCTAAAACAAGTATTTACAATACATTTGGGTGAATACAAAAAATAGAAAAAAAATTTGGGAAAAAATTGGGTAAAAAATGGTGATAATTCCGCTAAATATCGTTTAAAGTCATTTCTATTAAACTAATCATACTTTTTATATTTTTATCGTTAAGTTCACATAAATTTACATCTAAAACACGTCTTTACAATACATTTGGGTGAATATAAAAGGTCGTAAAAAAATTTTGAAATACAGGTGATGAATCCGCTAAATATCGTCTTAAGTCATTTCTATTAAACTAATCATACTTTTTATATTTTTAACGTTAAGTTCACATTATTTTACATCTAAAACACGTATTTACAATACATTTGGGTGAATACAAAAAATAGAAAAAAAATTTGGGAAAAAAATGGTGATAATTCCGCTAAATATCGTTTAAAGTCATTTGTATTGAACTAATCATACTTTTTATATTTTTATCGTTAAGTTCACATTATTTTACATCTAAAACACGTATTTACAATACATTTGGGTGAATACAAAAAATAGAAAAAAAATTTGGGAAAAAATTGGGTAAAAAATGGTGATAATTCCGCTAAATATCGTTTAAAGTCATTTGTATTGAACTAATCATACTTTTTATATTTTTATCGTTAAGTTCACATTATTTTACATCTAAAACACGTCTTTACAATACATTTGGGTGAATATAAAAGGTCGTAAAAAAATTTTGAAATACAGGTGATGAATCCGCTAAATATCGTCTTAAGTCATTTCTATTACACTAATCATACTTTTTATATTTTTATCGTTAAGTTCACATTATTTTACATCTAAAACACGTATTTACAATACATTTGGGTGAATACAAAAAATAGAAAAAAAATTTGGGAAAAAAATGGTGATAATTCCGCTAAATATCGTTTAAAGTCATTTGTATTGAACTAATCATACTTTTTATATTTTTAACGTTAAGTTCACATTATTTTACATCTAAAACACGTATTTACAATACATTTGGGTGAATACAAAAAATAGAAAAAAAATTTGGGAAAAAATTGGGTAAAAAATGGTGATAATTCCGCTAAATATCGTTTAAAGTCATTTGTATTGAACTAATCATACTTTTTATATTTTTATCGTTAAGTTCACATTATTTTACATCTAAAACACGTCTTTACAATACATTTGGGTGAATATAAAAGGTCGTATAAAAATTTTGAAATACAGGTGATGAATCCGCTAAATATCGTCTTAAGTCATTTCTATTAAACTAATCATACTTTTTATATTTTTATCGTTAAGTTCACATTATTTTACATCTAAAACACGTATTTACAATACATTTGGGTGAATACAAAAAATAGAAAAAAAATTAGGGAAAAAATTTGGTAAAAAATGGTGATAATTTCGCTAAATATCGATTAAAGTCATTTGTATTGAACTAATCATACTTTTTATATTTTTATCGTTAAGTTCACTTTATTTTACATCAATAACACGTCTTTACAATACATTTGGGTGAATATAAAAGGTCGTAAAAAAATTTTGAAATACAGGTGATGAATCCGCTAAATATCGTCTTAAGTCATTTCTATTAAACTAATAATACTTTTTATATTTTTAACGTTAAGTTCACATTATTTTACATCTAAAACACGTATTTACAATACATTTGGGTGAATACAAAAAATAGAAAAAAAATTTGGGAAAAAAATGGTGATAATTCCGCTAAATATCGTTTAAAGTCATTTGTATTGAACTAATCATACTTTTTATATTTTTATCGTTAAGTTCACATTATTTTAGATCTAAAACACGTATTTACAATACATTTGGGTGAATACAAAAAATAGAAAATAATTTGGGAAAAAATTGGGTAAAAAATGGTGATAATTCCGCTAAATATCGTTTAAAGTCATTTGTATTGAACTAATCATACTTTTTATATTTTTATCGTTAAGTTCACATTATTTTACATCTAAAACACGTCTTTACAATACATTTGGGTGAATATAAAAGGTCGTAAAAAAATTTTGAAATACAGGTGATGAATCCGTTAAATATCGTCTTAAGTCATTTCTATTAAACTAATCATACTTTTTATATTTTTATCGTTAAGTTCACATTATTTTACATCTAAAACACGTATTTACAATACATTTGGGTGAATACAAAAAATAGAAAAAAAATTAGGGAAAAAATTTGGTAAAAAATGGTGATAATTTCGCTAAATATCGATTAAAGTCATTTGTATTGAACTAATCATACTTTTTATATTTTTATCGTTAAGTTCACTTTATTTTACATCTAAAACACGTATTTACAATACATTTGGGTGAATACAAAAAATAGAAAAAAAATTTGGGAAAAAAATGGTGATAATTCCGCTAAATATCGTTTAAAGTCATTTGTATTGAACTAATCATACTTTTTATATTTTTAACGTTAAGTTCACATTATTTTACATCTAAAACACGTATTTACAATACATTTGGGTGAATACAAAAAATAGAAAAAAAATTTGCGAAAAAATTGGGTAAAAAATGGTGATAATTCCGCTAAATATCGTTTAAAGTCATTTGTATTGAACTAATCATACTTTTTATATTTTTATCGTTAAGTTCACATTATTTTACATCTAAAACACGTCTTTACAATACATTTGGGTGAATATAAAAGGTCGTATAAAAATTTTGAAATACAGGTGATGAATCCGCTAAATATCGTCTTAAGTCATTTCTATTAAACTAATCATACTTTTTATATTTTTATCGTTAAGTTCACATTATTTTACATCTAAAACACGTATTTACAATACATTTGGGTGAATACAAAAAATAGAAAAAAAATTAGGGAAAAAATTTGGTAAAAAATGGTGATAATTTCGCTAAATATCGATTAAATTCATTTGTATTGAACTAATCATACTTTTTATATTTTTATCGTTAAGATCACATTATTTTACATCTAAAACACGTCTTTACAATACATTTGGGTGAATATAAAAGGTCGTAAAAAAATTTTGAAATACAGGTGATGAATCCGCTAAATATCGTCTTAAGTCATTTCTATTAAACTAATCATACTTTTTATATTTTTAACGTTAAGTTCACATTATTTTACATCTAAAACAAGTATTTACAATACATTTGGGTGAATACAAAAAATAGAAAAAAAATTTGGGAAAAAATTGGGTAAAAAATGGTGATAATTCCGCTAAATATCGTTTAAAGTCATTTCTATTAAACTAATCATACTTTTTATATTTTTATCGTTAAGTTCACATAAATTTACATCTAAAACACGTCTTTACAATACATTTGGGTGAATATAAAAGGTCGTAAAAAAATTTTGAAATACAGGTGATGAATCCGCTAAATATCGTCTTAAGTCATTTCTATTAAACTAATCATACTTTTTATATTTTTAACGTTAAGTTCACATTATTTTACATCTAAAACACGTATTTACAATACATTTGGGTGAATACAAAAAATAGAAAAAAAATTTGGGAAAAAAATGGTGATAATTCCGCTAAATATCGTTTAAAGTCATTTGTATTGAACTAATCATACTTTTTATATTTTTATCGTTAAGTTCACATTATTTTACATCTAAAACACGTATTTACAATACATTTGGGTGAATACAAAAAATAGAAAAAAAATTTGGGAAAAAATTGGGTAAAAAATGGTGATAATTCCGCTAAATATCGTTTAAAGTCATTTGTATTGAACTAATCATACTTTTTATATTTTTATCGTTAAGTTCACATTATTTTACATCTAAAACACGTCTTTACAATACATTTGGGTGAATATAAAAGGTCGTAAAAAAATTTTGAAATACAGGTGATGAATCCGCTAAATATCGTCTTAAGTCATTTCTATTACACTAATCATACTTTTTATATTTTTATCGTTAAGTTCACATTATTTTACATCTAAAACACGTATTTACAATACATTTGGGTGAATACAAAAAATAGAAAAAAAATTTGGGAAAAAAATGGTGATAATTCCGCTAAATATCGTTTAAAGTCATTTGTATTGAACTAATCATACTTTTTATATTTTTAACGTTAAGTTCACATTATTTTACATCTAAAACACGTATTTACAATACATTTGGGTGAATACAAAAAATAGAAAAAAAATTTGGGAAAAAATTGGGTAAAAAATGGTGATAATTCCGCTAAATATCGTTTAAAGTCATTTGTATTGAACTAATCATACTTTTTATATTTTTATCGTTAAGTTCACATTATTTTACATCTAAAACACGTCTTTACAATACATTTGGGTGAATATAAAAGGTCGTATAAAAATTTTGAAATACAGGTGATGAATCCGCTAAATATCGTCTTAAGTCATTTCTATTAAACTAATCATACTTTTTATATTTTTATCGTTAAGTTCACATTATTTTACATCTAAAACACGTATTTACAATACATTTGGGTGAATACAAAAAATAGAAAAAAAATTAGGGAAAAAATTTGGTAAAAAATGGTGATAATTTCGCTAAATATCGATTAAAGTCATTTGTATTGAACTAATCATACTTTTTATATTTTTATCGTTAAGTTCACTTTATTTTACATCAATAACACGTTTTTACAATACATTTGGGTGAATATAAAAGGTCGTAAAAAAATTTTGAAATACAGGTGATGAATCCGCTAAATATCGTCTTAAGTCATTTCTATTAAACTAATAATACTTTTTATATTTTTAACGTTAAGTTCACATTATTTTACATCTAAAACACGTATTTACAATACATTTGGGTGAATACAAAAAATAGAAAAAAAATTTGGGAAAAAAATGGTGATAATTCCGCTAAATATCGTTTAAAGTCATTTGTATTGAACTAATCATACTTTTTATATTTTTATCGTTAAGTTCACATTATTTTAGATCTAAAACACGTATTTACAATACATTTGGGTGAATACAAAAAATAGAAAATAATTTGGGAAAAAATTGGGTAAAAAATGGTGATAATTCCGCTAAATATCGTTTAAAGTCATTTGTATTGAACTAATCATACTTTTTATATTTTTATCGTTAAGTTCACATTATTTTACATCTAAAACACGTCTTTACAATACATTTGGGTGAATATAAAAGGTCGTAAAAAAATTTTGAAATACAGGTGATGAATCCGTTAAATATCGTCTTAAGTCATTTCTATTAAACTAATCATACTTTTTATATTTTTATCGTTAAGTTCACATTATTTTACATCTAAAACACGTATTTACAATACATTTGGGTGAATACAAAAAATAGAAAAAAAATTAGGGAAAAAATTTGGTAAAAAATGGTGATAATTTCGCTAAATATCGATTAAAGTCATTTGTATTGAACTAATCATACTTTTTATATTTTTATCGTTAAGTTCACTTTATTTTACATCTAAAACACGTATTTACAATACATTTGGGTGAATACAAAAAATAGAAAAAAAATTTGGGAAAAAAATGGTGATAATTCCGCTAAATATCGTTTAAAGTCATTTGTATTGAACTAATCATACTTTTTATATTTTTAACGTTAAGTTCACATTATTTTACATCTAAAACACGTATTTACAATACATTTGGGTGAATACAAAAAATAGAAAAAAAATTTGCGAAAAAATTGGGTAAAAAATGGTGATAATTCCGCTAAATATCGTTTAAAGTCATTTGTATTGAACTAATCATACTTTTTATATTTTTATCGTTAAGTTCACATTATTTTACATCTAAAACACGTCTTTACAATACATTTGGGTGAATATAAAAGGTCGTATAAAAATTTTGAAATACAGGTGATGAATCCGCTAAATATCGTCTTAAGTCATTTCTATTAAACTAATCATACTTTTTATATTTTTATCGTTAAGTTCACATTATTTTACATCTAAAACACGTATTTACAATACATTTGGGTGAATACAAAAAATAGAAAAAAAATTAGGGAAAAAATTTGGTAAAAAATGGTGATAATTTCGCTAAATATCGATTAAAGTCATTTGTATTGAACTAATCATACTTTTTATATTTTTATCGTTAAGTTCACTTTATTTTACATCAATAACACGTCTTTACAATACATTTGGGTGAATATAAAAGGTCGTAAAAAAATTTTGAAATACAGGTGATGAATCCGCTAAATATCGTCTTAAGTCATTTCTATTAAACTAATAATACTTTTTATATTTTTAACGTTAAGTTCACATTATTTTACATCTAAAACACGTATTTACAATACATTTGGGTGAATACAAAAAATAGAAAAAAAATTTGGGAAAAAAATGGTGATAATTCCGCTAAATATCGTTTAAAGTCATTTGTATTGAACTAATCATACTTTTTATATTTTTATCGTTAAGTTCACATTATTTTAGATCTAAAACACGTATTTACAATACATTTGGGTGAATACAAAAAATAGAAAATAATTTGGGAAAAAATTGGGTAAAAAATGGTGATAATTCCGCTAAATATCGTTTAAAGTCATTTGTATTGAAATAATCATACTTTTTATATTTTTATCGTTAAGTTCACATTATTTTACATCTAAAACACGTCTTTACAATACATTTGGGTGAATATAAAAGGTCGTAAAAAAATTTTGAAATACAGGTGATGAATCCGTTAAATATCGTCTTAAGTCATTTCTATTAAACTAATCATACTTTTTATATTTTTATCGTTAAGTTCACATTATTTTACATCTAAAACACGTATTTACAATACATTTGGGTGAATACAAAAAATAGAAAAAAAATTAGGGAAAAAATTTGGTAAAAAATGGTGATAATTTCGCTAAATATCGATTAAAGTCATTTGTATTGAACTAATCATACTTTTTATATTTTTATCGTTAAGTTCACTTTATTTTACATCAATAACACGTCTTTACAATACATTTGGGTGAATATAAAAGGTCGTAAAAAAATTTTGAAATACAGGTGATGAATCCGCTAAATATCGTCTTAAGTCATTTCTATTAAACTAATCATACTTTTTATATTTTTAACGTTAAGTTCACATTATTTTACATCTAAAACACGTATTTACAATACATTTGGGTGAATACAAAAAATAGAAAAAAAATTTGGGAAAAAATTGGGTAAAAAATGGTGATAATTCCGCTAAATATCGTTTAAAGTCATTTCTATTAAACTAATCATACTTTTTATATTTTTATCGTTAAGTTCACATAAATTTACATCTAAAACACGTCTTTACAATACATTTGGGTGAATATAAAAGGTCGTAAAAAAATTTTGAAATACAGGTGATGAATCCGCTAAATATCGTCTTAAGTCATTTCTATTAAACTAATCATACTTTTTATATTTTTAACGTTAAGTTCACATTATTTTACATCTAAAACACGTATTTACAATACATTTGGGTGAATACAAAAAATAGAAAAAAAATTTGGGAAAAAAATGGTGATAATTCCGCTAAATATCGTTTAAAGTCATTTGTATTGAACTAATCATACTTTTTATATTTTTATCGTTAAGTTCACATTATTTTACATCTAAAACACGTATTTACAATACATTTGGGTGAATACAAAAAATAGAAAAAAAATTTGGGAAAAAATTGGGTAAAAAATGGTGATAATTCCGCTAAATATCGTTTAAAGTCATTTGTATTGAACTAATCATACTTTTTATATTTTTATCGTTAAGTTCACATTATTTTACATCTAAAACACGTCTTTACAATACATTTGGGTGAATATAAAAGGTCGTAAAAAAATTTTGAAATACAGGTGATGAATCCGCTAAATATCGTCTTAAGTCATTTCTATTACACTAATCATACTTTCTATATTTTTATCGTTAAGTTCACATTATTTTACATCTAAAACACGTATTTACAATACATTTGGGTGAATACAAAAAATAGAAAAAAAATTTGCGAAAAAATTGGGTAAAAAATGGTGATAATTCCGCTAAATATCGTTTAAAGTCATTTGTATTGAACTAATCATACTTTTTATATTTTTATCGTTAAGTTCACATTATTTTACATCTAAAACACGTCTTTACAATACATTTGGGTGAATATAAAAGGTCGTATAAAAATTTTGAAATACAGGTGATGAATCCGCTAAATATCGTCTTAAGTCATTTCTATTAAACTAATCATACTTTTTATATTTTTATCGTTAAGTTCACTTTATTTTACATCAATAACACGTCTTTACAATACATTTGGGTGAATATAAAAGGTCGTAAAAAAATTTTGAAATACAGGTGATGAATCCGCTAAATATCGTCTTAAGTCATTTCTATTAAACTAATAATACTTTTTATATTTTTAACGTTAAGTTCACATTATTTTACATCTAAAACACGTATTTACAATACATTTGGGTGAATACAAAAAATAGAAAAAAAATTTGGGAAAAAAATGGTGATAATTCCGCTAAATATCGTTTAAAGTCATTTGTATTGAACTAATCATACTTTTTATATTTTTATCGTTAAGTTCACATTATTTTAGATCTAAAACACGTATTTACAATACATTTGGGTGAATACAAAAAATAGAAAAAAAATTAGGGAAAAAATTTGGTAAAAAATGGTGATAATTTCGCTAAATATCGATTAAAGTCATTTGTATTGAACTAATCATACTTTTTATATTTTTATCGTTAAGATCACATTATTTTACATCTAAAACACGTCTTTACAATACATTTGGGTGAATATAAAAGGTCGTAAAAAAATTTTGAAATACAGGTGATGAATCCGCTAAATATCGTCTTAAGTCATTTCTATTAAACTAATCATACTTTTTATATTTTTAACGTTAAGTTCACATTATTTTACATCTAAAACACGTATTTACAATACATTTGGGTGAATACAAAAAATAGAAAAAAAATTTGGGAAAAAATTGGGTAAAAAATGGTGATAATTCCGCTAAATATCGTTTAAAGTCATTTCTATTAAACTAATCATACTTTTTATATTTTTATCGTTAAGTTCACATAAATTTACATCTAAAACACGTCTTTACAATACATTTGGGTGAATATAAAAGGTCGTAAAAATATTTTGAAATACAGGTGATGAATCCGCTAAATATCGTCTTAAGTCATTTCTATTAAACTAATCATACTTTTTATATTTTTAACGTTAAGTTCACATTATTTTACATCTAAAACACGTATTTACAATACATTTGGGTGAATACAAAAAATAGAAAAAAAATTTGGGAAAAAAATGGTGATAATTCCGCTAAATATCGTTTAAAGTCATTTGTATTGAACTAATCATACTTTTTATATTTTTATCGTTAAGTTCACATTATTTTACATCTAAAACACGTATTTACAATACATTTGGGTGAATACAAAAAATAGAAAAAAAATTTGGGAAAAAATTGGGTAAAAAATGGTGATAATTCCGCTAAATATCGTTTAAAGTCATTTGTATTGAACTAATCATACTTTTTATATTTTTATCGTTAAGTTCACATTATTTTACATCTAAAACACGTCTTTACAATACATTTGGGTGAATATAAAAGGTCGTAAAAAAATTTTGAAATACAGGTGATGAATCCGCTAAATATCGTCTTAAGTCATTTCTATTACACTAATCATACTTTTTATATTTTTATCGTTAAGTTCACATTATTTTACATCTAAAACACGTATTTACAATACATTTGGGTGAATACAAAAAATAGAAAAAAAATTTGGGAAAAAAATGGTGATAATTCCGCTAAATGTCGTTTAAAATCATTTGTATTGAACTAATCATACTTTTTATATTTTTAACGTTAAGTTCACATTATTTTACATCTAAAACACGTATTTACAATACATTTGGGTGAATACAAAAAATAGAAAAAAAATTTGGGAAAAAATTGGGTAAAAAATGGTGATAATTCCGCTAAATATCGTTTAAAGTCATTTGTATTGAACTAATCATACTTTTTATATTTTTATCGTTAAGTTCACATTATTTTACATCTAAAACACGTCTTTACAATACATTTGGGTGAATATAAAAGGTCGTATAAAAATTTTGAAATACAGGTGATGAATCCGCTAAATATCGTCTTAAGTCATTTCTATTAAACTAATCATACTTTTTATATTTTTATCGTTAAGTTCACATTATTTTACATCTAAAACACGTATTTACAATACATTTGGGTGAATACAAAAAATAGAAAAAAAATTAGGGAAAAAATTTGGTAAAAAATGGTGATAATTTCGCTAAATATCGATTAAAGTCATTTGTATTGAACTAATCATACTTTTTATATTTTTATCGTTAAGTTCACTTTATTTTACATCAATAACACGTCTTTACAATACATTTGGGTGAATATAAAAGGTCGTAAAAAAATTTTGAAATACAGGTGATGAATCCGCTAAATATCGTCTTAAGTCATTTCTATTAAACTAATAATACTTTTTATATTTTTAACGTTAAGTTCACATTATTTTACATCTAAAACACGTATTTACAATACATTTGGGTGAATACAAAAAATAGAAAAAAAATTTGGGAAAAAAATGGTGATAATTCCGCTAAATATCGTTTAAAGTCATTTGTATTGAACTAATCATACTTTTTATATTTTTATCGTTAAGTTCACATTATTTTAGATCTAAAACACGTATTTACAATACATTTGGGTGAATACAAAAAATAGAAAATAATTTGGGAAAAAATTGGGTAAAAAATGGTGATAATTCCGCTAAATATCGTTTAAAGTCATTTGTATTGAACTAATCATACTTTTTATATTTTTATCGTTAAGTTCACATTATTTTACATCTAAAACACGTCTTTACAATACATTTGGGTGAATATAAAAGGTCGTAAAAAAATTTTGAAATACAGGTGATGAATCCGTTAAATATCGTCTTAAGTCATTTCTATTAAACTAATCATACTTTTTATATTTTTATCGTTAAGTTCACATTATTTTACATCTAAAACACGTATTTACAATACATTTGGGTGAATACAAAAAATAGAAAAAAAATTAGGGAAAAAATTTGGTAAAAAATGGTGATAATTTCGCTAAATATCGATTAAAGTCATTTGTATTGAACTAATCATACTTTTTATATTTTTATCGTTAAGTTCACTTTATTTTACATCTAAAACACGTATTTACAATACATTTGGGTGAATACAAAAAATAGAAAAAAAATTTGGGAAAAAAATGGTGATAATTCCGCTAAATATCGTTTAAAGTCATTTGTATTGAACTAATCATACTTTTTATATTTTTAACGTTAAGTTCACATTATTTTACATCTAAAACACGTATTTACAATACATTTGGGTGAATACAAAAAATAGAAAAAAAATTTGCGAAAAAATTGGGTAAAAAATGGTGATAATTCCGCTAAATATCGTTTAAAGTCATTTGTATTGAACTAATCATACTTTTTATATTTTTATCGTTAAGTTCACATTATTTTACATCTAAAACACGTCTTTACAATACATTTGGGTGAATATAAAAGGTCGTATAAAAATTTTGAAATACAGGTGATGAATCCGCTAAATATCGTCTTAAGTCATTTCTATTAAACTAATCATACTTTTTATATTTTTATCGTTAAGTTCACTTTATTTTACATCAATAACACGTCTTTACAATACATTTGGGTGAATATAAAAGGTCGTAAAAAAATTTTGAAATACAGGTGATGAATCCGCTAAATATCGTCTTAAGTCATTTCTATTAAACTAATAATACTTTTTATATTTTTAACGTTAAGTTCACATTATTTTACATCTAAAACACGTATTTACAATACATTTGGGTGAATACAAAAAATAGAAAAAAAATTTGGGAAAAAAATGGTGATAATTCCGCTAAATATCGTTTAAAGTCATTTGTATTGAACTAATCATACTTTTTATATTTTTATCGTTAAGTTCACATTATTTTAGATCTAAAACACGTATTTACAATACATTTGGGTGAATACAAAAAATAGAAAAAAAATTAGGGAAAAAATTTGGTAAAAAATGGTGATAATTTCGCTAAATATCGATTAAAGTCATTTGTATTGAACTAATCATACTTTTTATATTTTTAACGTTAAGTTCACATTATTTTACATCTAAAACACGTATTTACAATACATTTGGGTGAATACAAAAAATAGAAAAAAAATTTGGGAAAAAAATGGTGATAATTCCGCTAAATATCGTTTAAAGTCATTTGTATTGAACTAATCATACTTTTTATATTTTTAACGTTAAGTTCACATTATTTTACATCTAAAACACGTATTTACAATACATTTGGGTGAATACAAAAAATAGAAAAAAAATTTGGGAAAAAAATGGTGATAATTCCGCTAAATATCGTTTAAAGTCATTTGTATTGAACTAATCATACTTTTTATATTTTTATCGTTAAGTTCACATTATTTTACATCTAAAACACGTCTTTACAATACATTTGGGTGAATATAAAAGGTCGTAAAAAAATTTTGAAATACAGGAGATGAATCCGCTAAATATCGTCTTAAGTCATTTCTATTACACTAATCATACTTTTTATATTTTTATCGTTAAGTTCACATTATTTTACATCTAAAACACGTATTTACAATACATTTGGGTGAATACAAAAAATAGAAAAAAAATTTGGGAAAAAAATGGTGATAATTCCGCTAAATATCGTTTAAAGTCATTTGTATTGAACTAATCATACTTTTTATATTTTTAACGTTAAGTTCACATTATTTTACATCTAAAACACGTATTTACAATACATTTGGGTGAATACAAAAAATAGAAAAAAAATTTGCGAAAAAATTGGGTAAAAAATGGTGATAATTCCGCTAAATATCGTTTAAAGTCATTTGTATTGAACTAATCATACTTTTTATATTTTTATCGTTAAGTTCACATTATTTTACATCTAAAACACGTCTTTACAATACATTTGGGTGAATATAAAAGGTCGTATAAAAATTTTGAAATACAGGTGATGAATCCGCTAAATATCGTCTTAAGTCATTTCTATTAAACTAATCATACTTTTTATATTTTTATCGTTAAGTTCACATTATTTTACATCTAAAACACGTATTTACAATACATTTGGGTGAATACAAAAAATAGAAAAAAAATTAGGGAAAAAATTTGGTAAAAAATGGTGATAATTTCGCTAAATATCGATTAAAGTCATTTGTATTGAACTAATCATACTTTTTATATTTTTATCGTTAAGTTCACTTTATTTTACATCAATAACACGTCTTTACAATACATTTGGGTGAATATAAAAGGTCGTAAAAAAATTTTGAAATACAGGTGATGAATCCGCTAAATATCGTCTTAAGTCATTTCTATTAAACTAATAATACTTTTTATATTTTTAACGTTAAGTTCACATTATTTTACATCTAAAACACGTATTTACAATACATTTGGGTGAATACAAAAAATAGAAAAAAAATTTGGGAAAAAAATGGTGATAATTCCGCTAAATATCGTTTAAAGTCATTTGTATTGAACTAATCATACTTTTTATATTTTTATCGTTAAGTTCACATTATTTTAGATCTAAAACACGTATTTACAATACATTTGGGTGAATACAAAAAATAGAAAATAATTTGGGAAAAAATTGGGTAAAAAATGGTGATAATTCCGCTAAATATCGTTTAAAGTCATTTGTATTGAACTAATCATACTTTTTATATTTTTATCGTTAAGTTCACATTATTTTACATCTAAAACACGTCTTTACAATACATTTGGGTGAATATAAAAGGTCGTAAAAAAATTTTGAAATACAGGTGATGAATCCGTTAAATATCGTCTTAAGTCATTTCTATTAAACTAATCATACTTTTTATATTTTTATCGTTAAGTTCACATTATTTTACATCTAAAACACGTATTTACAATACATTTGGGTGAATACAAAAAATAGAAAAAAAATTAGGGAAAAAATTTGGTAAAAAATGGTGATAATTTCGCTAAATATCGATTAAAGTCATTTGTATTGAACTAATCATACTTTTTATATTTTTATCGTTAAGTTCACTTTATTTTACATCAATAACACGTCTTTACAATACATTTGGGTGAATATAAAAGGTCGTAAAAAAATTTTGAAATACAGGTGATGAATCCGCTAAATATCGTCTTAAGTCATTTCTATTAAACTAATCATACTTTTTATATTTTTAACGTTAAGTTCACATTATTTTACATCTAAAACACGTATTTACAATACATTTGGGTGAATACAAAAAATAGAAAAAAAATTTGGGAAAAAATTGGGTAAAAAATGGTGATAATTCCGCTAAATATCGTTTAAAGTCATTTCTATTAAACTAATCATACTTTTTATATTTTTATCGTTAAGTTCACATAAATTTACATCTAAAACACGTCTTTACAATACATTTGGGTGAATATAAAAGGTCGTAAAAAAATTTTGAAATACAGGTGATGAATCCGCTAAATATCGTCTTAAGTCATTTCTATTAAACTAATCATACTTTTTATATTTTTAACGTTAAGTTCACATTATTTTACATCTAAAACACGTATTTACAATACATTTGGGTGAATACAAAAAATAGAAAAAAAATTTGGGAAAAAAATGGTGATAATTCCGCTAAATATCGTTTAAAGTCATTTGTATTGAACTAATCATACTTTTTATATTTTTATCGTTAAGTTCACATTATTTTACATCTAAAACACGTATTTACAATACATTTGGGTGAATACAAAAAATAGAAAAAAAATTTGGGAAAAAATTGGGTAAAAAATGGTGATAATTCCGCTAAATATCGTTTAAAGTCATTTGTATTGAACTAATCATACTTTTTATATTTTTATCGTTAAGTTCACATTATTTTACATCTAAAACACGTCTTTACAATACATTTGGGTGAATATAAAAGGTCGTAAAAAAATTTTGAAATACAGGTGATGAATCCGCTAAATATCGTCTTAAGTCATTTCTATTACACTAATCATACTTTCTATATTTTTATCGTTAAGTTCACATTATTTTACATCTAAAACACGTATTTACAATACATTTGGGTGAATACAAAAAATAGAAAAAAAATTTGCGAAAAAATTGGGTAAAAAATGGTGATAATTCCGCTAAATATCGTTTAAAGTCATTTGTATTGAACTAATCATACTTTTTATATTTTTATCGTTAAGTTCACATTATTTTACATCTAAAACACGTCTTTACAATACATTTGGGTGAATATAAAAGGTCGTATAAAAATTTTGAAATACAGGTGATGAATCCGCTAAATATCGTCTTAAGTCATTTCTATTAAACTAATCATACTTTTTATATTTTTATCGTTAAGTTCACTTTATTTTACATCAATAACACGTCTTTACAATACATTTGGGTGAATATAAAAGGTCGTAAAAAAATTTTGAAATACAGGTGATGAATCCGCTAAATATCGTCTTAAGTCATTTCTATTAAACTAATAATACTTTTTATATTTTTAACGTTAAGTTCACATTATTTTACATCTAAAACACGTATTTACAATACATTTGGGTGAATACAAAAAATAGAAAAAAAATTTGGGAAAAAAATGGTGATAATTCCGCTAAATATCGTTTAAAGTCATTTGTATTGAACTAATCATACTTTTTATATTTTTATCGTTAAGTTCACATTATTTTAGATCTAAAACACGTATTTACAATACATTTGGGTGAATACAAAAAATAGAAAAAAAATTAGGGAAAAAATTTGGTAAAAAATGGTGATAATTTCGCTAAATATCGATTAAAGTCATTTGTATTGAACTAATCATACTTTTTATATTTTTAACGTTAAGTTCACATTATTTTACATCTAAAACACGTATTTACAATACATTTGGGTGAATACAAAAAATAGAAAAAAAATTTGGGAAAAAAATGGTGATAATTCCGCTAAATATCGTTTAAAGTCATTTGTATTGAACTAATCATACTTTTTATATTTTTAACGTTAAGTTCACATTATTTTACATCTAAAACACGTATTTACAATACATTTGGGTGAATACAAAAAATAGAAAAAAAATTTGGGAAAAAAATGGTGATAATTCCGCTAAATATCGTTTAAAGTCATTTGTATTGAACTAATCATACTTTTTATATTTTTATCGTTAAGTTCACATTATTTTACATCTAAAACACGTCTTTACAATACATTTGGGTGAATATAAAAGGTCGTAAAAAAATTTTGAAATACAGGAGATGAATCCGCTAAATATCGTCTTAAGTCATTTCTATTACACTAATCATACTTTTTATATTTTTATCGTTAAGTTCACATTATTTTACATCTAAAACACGTATTTACAATACATTTGGGTGAATACAAAAAATAGAAAAAAAATTTAGGAAAAAAATGGTGATAATTCCGCTAAATATCGTTTAAAGTCATTTGTATTGAACTAATCATACTTTTTATATTTTTAACGTTAAGTTCACATTATTTTACATCTAAAACACGTATTTACAATACATTTGGGTGAATACAAAAAATAGAAAAAAAATTTGGGAAAAAATTGGGTAAAAAATGGTGATAATTCCGCTAAATATCGTTTAAAGTCATTTGTATTGAACTAATCATACTTTTTATATTTTTATCGTTAAGTTCACATTATTTTACATCTAAAACACGTCTTTACAATACATTTGGGTGAATATAAAAGGTCGTATAAAAATTTTGAAATACAGGTGATGAATCCGCTAAATATCGTCTTAAGTCATTTCTATTAAACTAATCATACTTTTTATATTTTTATCGTTAAGTTCACATTATTTTACATCTAAAACACGTCTTTACAATACATTTGGGTGAATATAAAAGGTCGTAAAAAAATTTTGAAATACAGGTGATGAATCCGCTAAATATCGTCTTAAGTCATTTCTATTACACTAATCATACTTTCTATATTTTTATCGTTAAGTTCACATTATTTTACATCTAAAACACGTATTTACAATACATTTGGGTGAATACAAAAAATAGAAAAAAAATTTGCGAAAAAATTGGGTAAAAAATGGTGATAATTCCGCTAAATATCGTTTAAAGTCATTTGTATTGAACTAATCATACTTTTTATATTTTTATCGTTAAGTTCACATTATTTTACATCTAAAACACGTCTTTACAATACATTTGGGTGAATATAAAAGGTCGTATAAAAATTTTGAAATACAGGTGATGAATCCGCTAAATATCGTCTTAAGTCATTTCTATTAAACTAATCATACTTTTTATATTTTTATCGTTAAGTTCACTTTATTTTACATCAATAACACGTCTTTACAATACATTTGGGTGAATATAAAAGGTCGTAAAAAAATTTTGAAATACAGGTGATGAATCCGCTAAATATCGTCTTAAGTCATTTCTATTAAACTAATAATACTTTTTATATTTTTAACGTTAAGTTCACATTATTTTACATCTAAAACACGTATTTACAATACATTTGGGTGAATACAAAAAATAGAAAAAAAATTTGGGAAAAAAATGGTGATAATTCCGCTAAATATCGTTTAAAGTCATTTGTATTGAACTAATCATACTTTTTATATTTTTATCGTTAAGTTCACATTATTTTAGATCTAAAACACGTATTTACAATACATTTGGGTGAATACAAAAAATAGAAAAAAAATTAGGGAAAAAATTTGGTAAAAAATGGTGATAATTTCGCTAAATATCGATTAAAGTCATTTGTATTGAACTAATCATACTTTTTATATTTTTAACGTTAAGTTCACATTATTTTACATCTAAAACACGTATTTACAATACATTTGGGTGAATACAAAAAATAGAAAAAAAATTTGGGAAAAAAATGGTGATAATTCCGCTAAATATCGTTTAAAGTCATTTGTATTGAACTAATCATACTTTTTATATTTTTAACGTTAAGTTCACATTATTTTACATCTAAAACACGTATTTACAATACATTTGGGTGAATACAAAAAATAGAAAAAAAATTTGGGAAAAAAATGGTGATAATTCCGCTAAATATCGTTTAAAGTCATTTGTATTGAACTAATCATACTTTTTATATTTTTATCGTTAAGTTCACATTATTTTACATCTAAAACACGTCTTTACAATACATTTGGGTGAATATAAAAGGTCGTAAAAAAATTTTGAAATACAGGAGATGAATCCGCTAAATATCGTCTTAAGTCATTTCTATTACACTAATCATACTTTTTATATTTTTATCGTTAAGTTCACATTATTTTACATCTAAAACACGTATTTACAATACATTTGGGTGAATACAAAAAATAGAAAAAAAATTTGGGAAAAAAATGGTGATAATTCCGCTAAATATCGTTTAAAGTCATTTGTATTGAACTAATCATACTTTTTATATTTTTAACGTTAAGTTCACATTATTTTACATCTAAAACACGTATTTACAATACATTTGGGTGAATACAAAAAATAGAAAAAAAATTTGGGAAAAAATTGGGTAAAAAATGGTGATAATTCCGCTAAATATCGTTTAAAGTCATTTGTATTGAACTAATCATACTTTTTATATTTTTATCGTTAAGTTCACATTATTTTACATCTAAAACACGTCTTTACAATACATTTGGGTGAATATAAAAGGTCGTATAAAAATTTTGAAATACAGGTGATGAATCCGCTAAATATCGTCTTAAGTCATTTCTATTAAACTAATCATACTTTTTATATTTTTATCGTTAAGTTCACATTATTTTACATCTAAAACACGTATTTACAATACATTTGGGTGAATACAAAAAATAGAAAAAAAATTAGGGAAAAAATTTGGTAAAAAATGGTGATAATTTCGCTAAATATCGATTAAAGTCATTTGTATTGAACTAATCATACTTTTTATATTTTTATCGTTAAGTTCACTTTATTTTACATCAATAACACGTCTTTACAATACATTTGGGTGAATATAAAAGGTCGTAAAAAAATTTTGAAATACAGGTGATGAATCCGCTAAATATCGTCTTAAGTCATTTCTATTAAACTAATAATACTTTTTATATTTTTAACGTTAAGTTCACATTATTTTACATCTAAAACACGTATTTACAATACATTTGGGTGAATACAAAAAATAGAAAAAAAATTTGGGAAAAAAATGGTGATAATTCCGCTAAATATCGTTTAAAGTCATTTGTATTGAACTAATCATACTTTTTATATTTTTATCGTTAAGTTCACATTATTTTAGATCTAAAACACGTATTTACAATACATTTGGGTGAATACAAAAAATAGAAAATAATTTGGGAAAAAATTGGGTAAAAAATGGTGATAATTCCGCTAAATATCGTTTAAAGTCATTTGTATTGAACTAATCATACTTTTTATATTTTTATCGTTAAGTTCACATTATTTTACATCTAAAACACGTATTTACAATACATTTGGGTGAATACAAAAAATAGAAAAAAAATTTGGGAAAAAAATGGTGATAATTCCGCTAAATATCGTTTAAAGTCATTTGTATTGAACTAATCATACTTTTTATATTTTTAACGTTAAGTTCACATTATTTTACATCTAAAACACGTATTTACAATACATTTGGGTGAATACAAAAAATAGAAAAAAAATTTGGGAAAAAAATGGTGATAATTCCGCTAAATATCGTTTAAAGTCATTTGTATTGAACTAATCATACTTTTTATATTTTTATCGTTAAGTTCACATTATTTTACATCTAAAACACGTCTTTACAATACATTTGGGTGAATATAAAAGGTCGTAAAAAAATTTTGAAATACAGGAGATGAATCCGCTAAATATCGTCTTAAGTCATTTCTATTACACTAATCATACTTTTTATATTTTTATCGTTAAGTTCACATTATTTTACATCTAAAACACGTATTTACAATACATTTGGGTGAATACAAAAAATAGAAAAAAAATTTGGGAAAAAAATGGTGATAATTCCGCTAAATATCGTTTAAAGTCATTTGTATTGAACTAATCATACTTTTTATATTTTTAACGTTAAGTTCACATTATTTTACATCTAAAACACGTATTTACAATACATTTGGGTGAATACAAAAAATAGAAAAAAAATTTGGGAAAAAATTGGGTAAAAAATGGTGATAATTCCGCTAAATATCGTTTAAAGTCATTTGTATTGAACTAATCATACTTTTTATATTTTTATCGTTAAGTTCACATTATTTTACATCTAAAACACGTCTTTACAATACATTTGGGTGAATATAAAAGGTCGTATAAAAATTTTGAAATACAGGTGATGAATCCGCTAAATATCGTCTTAAGTCATTTCTATTAAACTAATCATACTTTTTATATTTTTATCGTTAAGTTCACATTATTTTACATCTAAAACACGTCTTTACAATACATTTGGGTGAATATAAAAGGTCGTAAAAAAATTTTGAAATACAGGTGATGAATCCGCTAAATATCGTCTTAAGTCATTTCTATTACACTAATCATACTTTCTATATTTTTATCGTTAAGTTCACATTATTTTACATCTAAAACACGTATTTACAATACATTTGGGTGAATACAAAAAATAGAAAAAAAATTTGCGAAAAAATTGGGTAAAAAATGGTGATAATTCCGCTAAATATCGTTTAAAGTCATTTGTATTGAACTAATCATACTTTTTATATTTTTATCGTTAAGTTCACATTATTTTACATCTAAAACACGTCTTTACAATACATTTGGGTGAATATAAAAGGTCGTATAAAAATTTTGAAATACAGGTGATGAATCCGCTAAATATCGTCTTAAGTCATTTCTATTAAACTAATCATACTTTTTATATTTTTATCGTTAAGTTCACTTTATTTTACATCAATAACACGTCTTTACAATACATTTGGGTGAATATAAAAGGTCGTAAAAAAATTTTGAAATACAGGTGATGAATCCGCTAAATATCGTCTTAAGTCATTTCTATTAAACTAATAATACTTTTTATATTTTTAACGTTAAGTTCACATTATTTTACATCTAAAACACGTATTTACAATACATTTGGGTGAATACAAAAAATAGAAAAAAAATTTGGGAAAAAAATGGTGATAATTCCGCTAAATATCGTTTAAAGTCATTTGTATTGAACTAATCATACTTTTTATATTTTTATCGTTAAGTTCACATTATTTTAGATCTAAAACACGTATTTACAATACATTTGGGTGAATACAAAAAATAGAAAAAAAATTAGGGAAAAAATTTGGTAAAAAATGGTGATAATTTCGCTAAATATCGATTAAAGTCATTTGTATTGAACTAATCATACTTTTTATATTTTTAACGTTAAGTTCACATTATTTTACATCTAAAACACGTATTTACAATACATTTGGGTGAATACAAAAAATAGAAAAAAAATTTGGGAAAAAAATGGTGATAATTCCGCTAAATATCGTTTAAAGTCATTTGTATTGAACTAATCATACTTTTTATATTTTTAACGTTAAGTTCACATTATTTTACATCTAAAACACGTATTTACAATACATTTGGGTGAATACAAAAAATAGAAAAAAAATTTGGGAAAAAAATGGTGATAATTCCGCTAAATATCGTTTAAAGTCATTTGTATTGAACTAATCATACTTTTTATATTTTTATCGTTAAGTTCACATTATTTTACATCTAAAACACGTCTTTACAATACATTTGGGTGAATATAAAAGGTCGTAAAAAAATTTTGAAATACAGGAGATGAATCCGCTAAATATCGTCTTAAGTCATTTCTATTACACTAATCATACTTTTTATATTTTTATCGTTAAGTTCACATTATTTTACATCTAAAACACGTATTTACAATACATTTGGGTGAATACAAAAAATAGAAAAAAAATTTGGGAAAAAAATGGTGATAATTCCGCTAAATATCGTTTAAAGTCATTTGTATTGAACTAATCATACTTTTTATATTTTTAACGTTAAGTTCACATTATTTTACATCTAAAACACGTATTTACAATACATTTGGGTGAATACAAAAAATAGAAAAAAAATTTGGGAAAAAATTGGGTAAAAAATGGTGATAATTCCGCTAAATATCGTTTAAAGTCATTTGTATTGAACTAATCATACTTTTTATATTTTTATCGTTAAGTTCACATTATTTTACATCTAAAACACGTCTTTACAATACATTTGGGTGAATATAAAAGGTCGTATAAAAATTTTGAAATACAGGTGATGAATCCGCTAAATATCGTCTTAAGTCATTTCTATTAAACTAATCATACTTTTTATATTTTTATCGTTAAGTTCACATTATTTTACATCTAAAACACGTATTTACAATACATTTGGGTGAATACAAAAAATAGAAAAAAAATTAGGGAAAAAATTTGGTAAAAAATGGTGATAATTTCGCTAAATATCGATTAAAGTCATTTGTATTGAACTAATCATACTTTTTATATTTTTATCGTTAAGTTCACTTTATTTTACATCAATAACACGTCTTTACAATACATTTGGGTGAATATAAAAGGTCGTAAAAAAATTTTGAAATACAGGTGATGAATCCGCTAAATATCGTCTTAAGTCATTTCTATTAAACTAATAATACTTTTTATATTTTTAACGTTAAGTTCACATTATTTTACATCTAAAACACGTATTTACAATACATTTGGGTGAATACAAAAAATAGAAAAAAAATTTGGGAAAAAAATGGTGATAATTCCGCTAAATATCGTTTAAAGTCATTTGTATTGAACTAATCATACTTTTTATATTTTTATCGTTAAGTTCACATTATTTTAGATCTAAAACACGTATTTACAATACATTTGGGTGAATACAAAAAATAGAAAATAATTTGGGAAAAAATTGGGTAAAAAATGGTGATAATTCCGCTAAATATCGTTTAAAGTCATTTGTATTGAACTAATCATACTTTTTATATTTTTATCGTTAAGTTCACATTATTTTACATCTAAAACACGTCTTTACAATACATTTGGGTGAATATAAAAGGTCGTAAAAAAATTTTGAAATACAGGTGATGAATCCGTTAAATATCGTCTTAAGTCATTTCTATTAAACTAATCATACTTTTTATATTTTTATCGTTAAGTTCACATTATTTTACATCTAAAACACGTATTTACAATACATTTGGGTGAATACAAAAAATAGAAAAAAAATTAGGGAAAAAATTTGGTAAAAAATGGTGATAATTTCGCTAAATATCGATTAAAGTCATTTGTATTGAACTAATCATACTTTTTATATTTTTATCGTTAAGTTCACTTTATTTTACATCAATAACACGTCTTTACAATACATTTGGGTGAATATAAAAGGTCGTAAAAAAATTTTGAAATACAGGTGATGAATCCGCTAAATATCGTCTTAAGTCATTTCTATTAAACTAATCAAACTTTTTATATTTTTAACGTTAAGTTCACATTATTTTACATCTAAACCACGTATTTACAATACATTTGGGTGAATACAAAAAATAGAAAAAAAATTTGGGAAAAAATTGGGTAAAAAATGGTGATAATTCCGCTAAATATCGTTTAAAGTCATTTCTATTAAACTAATCATACTTTTTATATTTTTATCGTTAAGTTCACATAAATTTACATCTAAAACACGTCTTTACAATACATTTGGGTGAATATAAAAGGTCGTAAAAAAATTTTGAAATACAGGTGATGAATCCGCTAAATATCGTCTTAAGTCATTTCTATTAAACTAATCATACTTTTTATATTTTTAACGTTAAGTTCACATTATTTTACATCTAAAACACGTATTTACAATACATTTGGGTGAATACAAAAAATAGAAAAAAAATTTGGGAAAAAAATGGTGATAATTCCGCTAAATATCGTTTAAAGTCATTTGTATTGAACTAATCATACTTTTTATATTTTTATCGTTAAGTTCACATTATTTTACATCTAAAACACGTATTTACAATACATTTGGGTGAATACAAAAAATAGAAAAAAAATTTGGGAAAAAATTGGGTAAAAAATGGTGATAATTCCGCTAAATATCGTTTAAAGTCATTTGTATTGAACTAATCATACTTTTTATATTTTTATCGTTAAGTTCACATTATTTTACATCTAAAACACGTCTTTACAATACATTTGGGTGAATATAAAAGGTCGTAATAAAATTTTGAAATACAGGTGATGAATCCGCTAAATATCGTCTTAAGTCATTTCTATTACACTAATCATACTTTTTATATTTTTATCGTTAAGTTCACATTATTTTACATCTAAAACACGTATTTACAATACATTTGGGTGAATACAAAAAATAGAAAAAAAATTTGGGAAAAAAATGGTGATAATTCCGCTAAATATCGTTTAAAGTCATTTGTATTGAACTAATCATACTTTTTATATTTTTAACGTTAAGTTCACATTATTTTACATCTAAAACACGTATTTACAATACATTTGGGTGAATACAAAAAATAGAAAAAAAATTTGGGAAAAAATTGGGTAAAAAATGGTGATAATTCCGCTAAATATCGTTTAAAGTCATTTGTATTGAACTAATCATACTTTTTATATTTTTATCGTTAAGTTCACATTATTTTACATCTAAAACACGTCTTTACAATACATTTGGGTGAATATAAAAGGTCGTATAAAAATTTTGAAATACAGGTGATGAATCCGCTAAATATCGTCTTAAGTCATTTCTATTAAACTAATCATACTTTTTATATTTTTATCGTTAAGTTCACATTATTTTACATCTTAAACACGTATTTACAATACATTTGGGTGAATACAAAAAATAGAAAAAAAATTAGGGAAAAAATTTGGTAAAAAATGGTGATAATTTCGCTAAATATCGATTAAAGTCATTTGTATTGAACTAATCATACTTTTTATATTTTTATCGTTAAGTTCACTTTATTTTACATCAATAACACGTCTTTACAATACATTTGGGTGAATATAAAAGGTCGTAAAAAAATTTTGAAATACAGGTGATGAATCCGCTAAATATCGTCTTAAGTCATTTCTATTAAACTAATAATACTTTTTATATTTTTAACGTTAAGTTCACATTATTTTACATCTAAAACACGTATTTACAATACATTTGGGTGAATACAAAAAATAGAAAAAAAATTTGGGAAAAAAATGGTGATAATTCCGCTAAATATCGTTTAAAGTCATTTGTATTGAACTAATCATACTTTTTATATTTTTATCGTTAAGTTCACATTATTTTAGATCTAAAACACGTATTTACAATACATTTGGGTGAATACAAAAAATAGAAAATAATTTGGGAAAAAATTGGGTAAAAAATGGTGATAATTCCGCTAAATATCGTTTAAAGTCATTTGTATTGAACTAATCATACTTTTTATATTTTTATCGTTAAGTTCACATTATTTTACATCTAAAACACGTCTTTACAATACATTTGGGTGAATATAAAAGGTCGTAAAAAAATTTTGAAATACAGGTGATGAATCCGTTAAATATCGTCTTAAGTCATTTCTATTAAACTAATCATACTTTTTATATTTTTATCGTTAAGTTCACATTATTTTACATCTAAAACACGTATTTACAATACATTTGGGTGAATACAAAAAATAGAAAAAAAATTAGGGAAAAAATTTGGTAAAAAATGGTGATAATTTCGCTAAATATCGATTAAAGTCATTTGTATTGAACTAATCATACTTTTTATATTTTTATCGTTAAGTTCACTTTATTTTACATCAATAACACGTCTTTACAATACATTTGGGTGAATATAAAAGGTCGTAAAAAAATTTTGAAATACAGGTGATGAATCCGCTAAATATCGTCTTAAGTCATTTCTATTAAACTAATCATACTTTTTATATTTTTAACGTTAAGTTCACATTATTTTACATCTAAAACACGTATTTACAATACATTTGGGTGAATACAAAAAATAGAAAAAAAATTTGGGAAAAAAATGGTGATAATTCCGCTAAATATCGTTTAAAGTCATTTGTATTGAACTAATCATACTTTTTATATTTTTATCGTTAAGTTCACATTATTTTACATCTAAAACACGTCTTTACAATACATTTGGGTGAATATAAAAGGTCGTAAAAAAATTTTGAAATACAGGAGATGAATCCGCTAAATATCGTCTTAAGTCATTTCTATTACACTAATCATACTTTTTATATTTTTATCGTTAAGTTCACATTATTTTACATCTAAAACACGTATTTACAATACATTTGGGTGAATACAAAAAATAGAAAAAAAATTTGGGAAAAAAATGGTGATAATTCCGCTAAATATCGTTTAAAGTCATTTGTATTGAACTAATCATACTTTTTATATTTTTAACGTTAAGTTCACATTATTTTACATCTAAAACACGTATTTACAATACATTTGGGTGAATACAAAAAATAGAAAAAAAATTTGGGAAAAAATTGGGTAAAAAATGGTGATAATTCCGCTAAATATCGTTTAAAGTCATTTGTATTGAACTAATCATACTTTTTATATTTTTATCGTTAAGTTCACATTATTTTACATCTAAAACACGTCTTTACAATACATTTGGGTGAATATAAAAGGTCGTATAAAAATTTTGAAATACAGGTGATGAATCCGCTAAATATCGTCTTAAGTCATTTCTATTAAACTAATCATACTTTTTATATTTTTATCGTTAAGTTCACATTATTTTACATCTAAAACACGTATTTACAATACATTTGGGTGAATACAAAAAATAGAAAAAAAATTAGGGAAAAAATTTGGTAAAAAATGGTGATAATTTCGCTAAATATCGATTAAAGTCATTTGTATTGAACTAATCATACTTTTTATATTTTTATCGTTAAGTTCACTTTATTTTACATCAATAACACGTCTTTACAATACATTTGGGTGAATATAAAAGGTCGTAAAAAAATTTTGAAATACAGGTGATGAATCCGCTAAATATCGTCTTAAGTCATTTCTATTAAACTAATAATACTTTTTATATTTTTAACGTTAAGTTCACATTATTTTACATCTAAAACACGTATTTACAATACATTTGGGTGAATACAAAAAATAGAAAAAAAATTTGGGAAAAAAATGGTGATAATTCCGCTAAATATCGTTTAAAGTCATTTGTATTGAACTAATCATACTTTTTATATTTTTATCGTTAAGTTCACATTATTTTAGATCTAAAACACGTATTTACAATACATTTGGGTGAATACAAAAAATAGAAAATAATTTGGGAAAAAATTGGGTAAAAAATGGTGATAATTCCGCTAAATATCGTTTAAAGTCATTTGTATTGAACTAATCATACTTTTTATATTTTTATCGTTAAGTTCACATTATTTTACATCTAAAACACGTCTTTACAATACATTTGGGTGAATATAAAAGGTCGTAAAAAAATTTTGAAATACAGGTGATGAATCCGTTAAATATCGTCTTAAGTCATTTCTATTAAACTAATCATACTTTTTATATTTTTATCGTTAAGTTCACATTATTTTACATCTAAAACACGTATTTACAATACATTTGGGTGAATACAAAAAATAGAAAAAAAATTAGGGAAAAAATTTGGTAAAAAATGGTGATAATTTCGCTAAATATCGATTAAAGTCATTTGTATTGAACTAATCATACTTTTTATATTTTTATCGTTAAGTTCACTTTATTTTACATCAATAACACGTCTTTACAATACATTTGGGTGAATATAAAAGGTCGTAAAAAAATTTTGAAATACAGGTGATGAATCCGCTAAATATCGTCTTAAGTCATTTCTATTAAACTAATCATACTTTTTATATTTTTAACGTTAAGTTCACATTATTTTACATCTAAAACACGTATTTACAATACATTTGGGTGAATACAAAAAATAGAAAAAAAATTTGGGAAAAAATTGGGTAAAAAATGGTGATAATTCCGCTAAATATCGTTTAAAGTCATTTCTATTAAACTAATCATACTTTTTATATTTTTATCGTTAAGTTTACATAAATTTACATCTAAAACACGTCTTTACAATACATTTGGGTGAATATAAAAGGTCGTAAAAAAATTTTGAAATACAGGTGATGAATCCGCTAAATATCGTCTTAAGTCATTTCTATTAAACTAATCATACTTTTTATATTTTTAACGTTAAGTTCACATTATTTTACATCTAAAACACGTATTTACAATACATTTGGGTGAATACAAAAAATAGAAAAAAAATTTGGGAAAAAAATGGTGATAATTCCGCTAAATATCGTTTAAAGTCATTTGTATTGAACTAATCATACTTTTTATATTTTTATCGTTAAGTTCACATTATTTTACATCTAAAACACGTATTTACAATACATTTGGGTGAATACAAAAAATAGAAAAAAAATTTGGGAAAAAATTGGGTAAAAAATGGTGATAATTCCGCTAAATATCGTTTAAAGTCATTTGTATTGAACTAATCATACTTTTTATATTTTTATCGTTAAGTTCACATTATTTTACATCTAAAACACGTCTTTACAATACATTTGGGTGAATATAAAAGGTCGTAAAAAAATTTTGAAATACAGGTGATGAATCCGCTAAATATCGTCTTAAGTCATTTCTATTACACTAATCATACTTTCTATATTTTTATCGTTAAGTTCACATTATTTTACATCTAAAACACGTATTTACAATACATTTGGGTGAATACAAAAAATAGAAAAAAAATTTGGGAAAAAAATGGTGATAATTCCGCTAAATATCGTTTAAAGTCATTTGTATTGAACTAATCATACTTTTTATATTTTTAACGTTAAGTTCACATTATTTTACATCTAAAACACGTATTTACAATACATTTGGGTGAATACAAAAAATAGAAAAAAAATTTGGGAAAAAATTGGGTAAAAAATGGTGATAATTCCGCTAAATATCGTTTAAAGTCATTTGTATTGAACTAATCATACTTTTTATATTTTTATCGTTAAGTTCACATTATTTTACATCTAAAACACGTATTTACAATACATTTGGGTGAATAAAAAAAATAGAAAAAAAATTTGGGAAAAAATTGGGTAAAAAATGGTGATAATTCCGCTAAATATCGTTAAGAGTCATTTGTATTGAACTAATCATACTTTTTATATTTTTATTGTTAAGTTCACATTATTTTACATCTAAAACACGAATTTACAATACATTTGGGTGAATACAAAAAATAGAAAAAAAATTTGGGAAAAAAATGGTGATAATTCCGCTAAATATCGTTTAAAGTCATTTGTATTGAACTAATCATACTTTTTATATTTTTATCGTTAAGTTCACATTATTTTACATCTAAAACACGAATTTACAATACATTTGGGTGAATACAAAAAATAGAAAAAAAATTTGGGAAAAAAATGGTGATAATTCCGCTAAATATCGTTTAAAGTCATTTGTATTGAACTAATCATACTTTTTATATTTTTATCGTTAAGTTCACATTATTTTACATCTAAAACACGTATTTACAATACATTTGGGTGAATACAAAAAATAGAAAAAAAATTTGGGAAAAAATTGGGTAAAAAATGGTGATAATTCCGCTAAATATCGTTAAGAGTCATTTGTATTGAACTAATCATACTTTTTATATTTTTATTGTTAAGTTCACATTATTTTACATCTAAAACACGTCTTTACAATACATTTGGGTGAATATAAAAGGTCATAAAAAAATTTTGAAATACAGGTGATGAATCCGCTAAATATCGTCTTAAGTCATTTCTATTAAACTAATCATACTTTTTATATTTTTAACGTTAAGTTCACATTATTTTACATCTAAAACACGTATTTACAATACATTTGGGTGAATACAAAAAATAGAAAAAAAATTTGGGAAAAAATTTGGTAAAAAATGGTGATAATTCCGCTAAATATCGTTTAAAGTCATTTGTATTGAACTAATCATACTTTTTATATTTTTATCGTTAAGTTCACATTATTTTACATCTAAAACACGTATTTACAATACATTTGGGTGAATAAAAAAAATAGAAAAAAAATTTGGGAAAAAATTGGGTAAAAAATGGTGATAATTCCGCTAAATATCGTTAAGAGTCATTTGTATTGAACTAATCATACTTTTTATATTTTTATTGTTAAGTTCACATTATTTTACATCTAAAACACGTCTTTACAATACATTTGGGTGAATATAAAAGGTCATAAAAAAATTTTGAAATACAGGTGATGAATCCGCTAAATATCGTCTTAAGTCATTTCTATTAAACTAATCATACTTTTTATATTTTTAACGTTAAGTTCACATTATTTTACATCTAAAACACGTATTTACAATACATTTGGGTGAATACAAAAAATAGAAAAAAAATTTGGGAAAAAAATGGTGATAATTCCGCTAAATATCGTTTAAAGTCATTTGTATTGAACTAATCATACTTTTTATATTTTTATCGTTAAGTTCACATTATTTTACATCTAAAACACGTATTTACAATACATTTGGGTGAATACAAAAAATAGAAAAAAAATTTGGGAAAAAAATGGTGATAATTCCGCTAAATATCGTTTAAAGTCATTTGTATTGAACTAATCATACTTTTTATATTTTTATCGTTAAGTTCACATTATTTTACATCTAAAACACGTATTTACAATACATTTGGGTGAATACAAAAAATAGAAAAAAAATTTGGGAAAAAATTGGGTAAAAAATGGTGATAATTCCGCTAAATATCGTTAAGAGTCATTTGTATTGAACTAATCATACTTTTTATATTTTTATTGTTAAGTTCACATTATTTTACATCTAAAACACGTCTTTACAATACATTTGGGTGAATATAAAAGGTCATAAAAAAATTTTGAAATACAGGTGATGAATCCGCTAAATATCGTCTTAAGTCATTTCTATTAAACTAATCATACTTTTTATATTTTTAACGCTAAGTTCACATTATTTTACATCTAAAACACGTATTTACAATACATTTGGGTGAATACAAAAAATAGAAAAAAAATTTGGGAAAAAAATGGTGATAATTCCGCTAAATATCGTTTAAAGTCATTTGTATTGAACTAATCATACTTTTTATATTTTTATCGTTAAGTTCACATTATTTTACATCTAAAACAAGTATTTACAATACATTTGGGTGAATACAAAAAATAGAAAAAAAATTTGGGAAAAAAATGGTGATAATTCCGCTAAATATCGTTTAAAGTCATTTGTATTGAACTAATCATACTTTTTATATTTTTATCGTTAAGTTCACATTATTTTACATCTAAAACACGTATTTACAATACATTTGGGTGAATACAAAAAATAGAAAAAAAATTTGGGAAAAAATTGGGTAAAAAATGGTGATAATTCCGCTAAATATCGTTTAAAGTCATTTGTATTGAACTAATCATACTTTTTATATTTTTAACGTTAAGTTCACATTATTTTACATCTAAAACACGTCTTTACAATACATTTGGGTGAATATAAAAGGTCATAAAAAAATTTTGAAATACAGGTGATGAATCCGCTAAATATCGTCTTAAGTCATTTCTATTAAACTAATCATACTTTTTATATTTTTAACGTTAAGTTCACATTATTTTACATCTAAAACACGTATTTACAATACATTTGGGTGAATACAAAAAATAGAAAAAAAATTTGGGAAAAAATTTGGTAAAAAATGGTGATAATTCCGCTAAATATCGTTTAAAGTCATTTGTATTGAACTAATCATACTTTTTATATTTTTATCGTTAAGTTCACATTATTTTACATCTAAAACACGTATTTACAATACATTTGGGTGAATAAAAAAAATAGAAAAAAAATTTGGGAAAAAATTGGGTAAAAAATGGTGATAATTCCGCTAAATATCGTTAAGAGTCATTTGTATTGAACTAATCATACTTTTTATATTTTTAACGTTAAGTTCACATTATTTTACATCTAAAACACGTCTTTACAATACATTTGGGTGAATATAAAAGGTCATAAAA
Organism: Diuraphis noxia; assembly: GCF_037042655.1. NCBI lineage: Eukaryota > Metazoa > Arthropoda > Insecta > Hemiptera > Aphididae > Diuraphis > Diuraphis noxia. The sequence goes on from NW_028301715.1 coordinate 51,815,814, forward strand.
AAATTTTGAAATACAGGTGATGAATCCGCTAAATATCGTCTTAAGTCATTTCTATTAAACTAATCATACTTTTTATATTTTTAACGTTAAGTTCACATTATTTTACATCTAAAACACGTATTTACAATACATTTGGGTGAATACAAAAAATAGAAAAAAAATTTGGGAAAAAATTTGGTAAAAAATGGTGATAATTCCGCTAAATATCGTTTAAAGTCATTTGTATTGAACTAATCATACTTTTTATATTTTTATCGTTAAGTTCACATTATTTTACATCTAAAACACGTATTTACAATACATTTGGGTGAATAAAAAAAATAGAAAAAAAATTTGGGAAAAAATTGGGTAAAAAATGGTGATAATTCCGCTAAATATCGTTAAGAGTCATTTGTATTGAACTAATCATACTTTTTATATTTTTATTGTTAAGTTCACATTATTTTACATCTAAAACACGTCTTTACAATACATTTGGGTGAATATAAAAGGTCATAAAAAAATTTTGAAATACAGGTGATGAATCCGCTAAATATCGTCTTAAGTCATTTCTATTAAACTAATCATACTTTTTATATTTTTAACGTTAAGTTCACATTATTTTACATCTAAAACACGTATTTACAATACATTTGGGTGAATACAAAAAATAGAAAAAAAATTTGGGAAAAAAATGGTGATAATTCCGCTAAATATCGTTTAAAGTCATTTGTATTGAACTAATCATACTTTTTATATTTTTATCGTTAAGTTCACATTATTTTACATCTAAAACACGTATTTACAATACATTTGGGTGAATACAAAAAATAGAAAAAAAATTTGGGAAAAAAATGGTGATAATTCCGCTAAATATCGTTTAAAGTCATTTGTATTGAACTAATCATACTTTTTATATTTTTATCGTTAAGTTCACATTATTTTACATCTAAAACACGTATTTACAATACATTTGGGTGAATACAAAAAATAGAAAAAAAATTTGGGAAAAAATTGGGTAAAAAATGGTGATAATTCCGCTAAATATCGTTAAGAGTCATTTGTATTGAACTAATCATACTTTTTATATTTTTATTGTTAAGTTCACATTATTTTACATCTAAAACACGTCTTTACAATACATTTGGGTGAATATAAAAGGTCATAAAAAAATTTTGAAATACAGGTGATGAATCCGCTAAATATCGTCTTAAGTCATTTCTATTAAACTAATCATACTTTTTATATTTTTAACGCTAAGTTCACATTATTTTACATCTAAAACACGTATTTACAATACATTTGGGTGAATACAAAAAATAGAAAAAAAATTTGGGAAAAAAATGGTGATAATTCCGCTAAATATCGTTTAAAGTCATTTGTATTGAACTAATCATACTTTTTATATTTTTATCGTTAAGTTCACATTATTTTACATCTAAAACACGTATTTACAATACATTTGGGTGAATACAAAAAATAGAAAAAAAATTTGGGAAAAAAATGGTGATAATTCCGCTAAATATCGTTTAAAGTCATTTGTATTGAACTAATCATACTTTTTATATTTTTATCGTTAAGTTCACATTATTTTACATCTAAAACACGTATTTACAATACATTTGGGTGAATACAAAAAATAGAAAAAAAATTTGGGAAAAAATTGGGTAAAAAATGGTGATAATTCCGCTAAATATCGTTTAAAGTCATTTGTATTGAACTAATCATACTTTTTATATTTTTAACGTTAAGTTCACATTATTTTACATCTAAAACACGTATTTACAATACATTTGGGTGAATACAAAAAATAGAAAAAAAATTTGGGAAAAAATTGGGTAAAAAATGGTGATAATTCCGCTAAATATCGTTTAAAGTCATTTGTATTGAACTAATCATACTTTTTATATTTTTATCGTTAAGTTCACATTATTTTACATCTAAAACACGTCTTTACAATACATTTGGGTGAATATAAAAGGTCGTATAAAAATTTTGAAATACAGGTGATGAATCCGCTAAATATCGTCTTAAGTCATTTCTATTAAACTAATCATACTTTTTATATTTTTATCGTTTAGTTCACATTATTTTACATCTAAAACACGTATTTACAATACATTTGGGTGAATACAAAAAATAGAAAAAAAATTAGGGAAAAAATTTGGTAAAAAATGGTGATAATTTCGCTAAATATCGATTAAAGTCATTTGTATTGAACTAATCATACTTTTTATATTTTTATCGTTAAGTTCACTTTATTTTACATCAATAACACGTCTTTACAATACATTTGGGTGAATATAAAAGGTCGTAAAAAAATTTTGAAATACAGGTGATGAATCCGCTAAATATCGTCTTAAGTCATTTCTATTAAACTAATAATACTTTTTATATTTTTAACGTTAAGTTCACATTATTTTACATCTAAAACACGTATTTACAATACATTTGGGTGAATACAAAAAATAGAAAAAAAATTTGGGAAAAAAATGGTGATAATTCCGCTAAATATCGTTTAAAGTCATTTGTATTGAACTAATCATACTTTTTATATTTTTATCGTTAAGTTCACATTATTTTAGATCTAAAACACGTATTTACAATACATTTGGGTGAATACAAAAAATAGAAAATAATTTGGGAAAAAATTGGGTAAAAAATGGTGATAATTCCGCTAAATATCGTTTAAAGTCATTTGTATTGAACTAATCATACTTTTTATATTTTTATCGTTAAGTTCACATTATTTTACATCTAAAACACGTCTTTACAATACATTTGGGTGAATATAAAAGGTCGTAAAAAAATTTTGAAATACAGGTGATGAATCCGTTAAATATCGTCTTAAGTCATTTCTATTAAACTAATCATACTTTTTATATTTTTATCGTTAAGTTCACATTATTTTACATCTAAAACACGTATTTACAATACATTTGGGTGAATACAAAAAATAGAAAAAAAATTAGGGAAAAAATTTGGTAAAAAATGGTGATAATTTCGCTAAATATCGATTAAAGTCATTAGTATTGAACTAATCATACTTTTTATATTTTTATCGTTAAGTTCACTTTATTTTACATCAATAACACGTCTTTACAATACATTTGGGTGAATATAAAAGGTCGTAAAAAAATTTTGAAATACAGGTGATGAATCCGCTAAATATCGTCTTAAGTCATTTCTATTAAACTAATCATACTTTTTATATTTTTAACGTTAAGTTCACATTATTTTACATCTAAAACACGTATTTACAATACATTTGGGTGAATACAAAAAATAGAAAAAAAATTTGGGAAAAAATTGGGTAAAAAATGGTGATAATTCCGCTAAATATCGTTTAATGTCATTTCTATTAAACTAATCATACTTTTTATATTTTTATCGTTAAGTTCACATAAATTTACATCTAAAACACGTCTTTACAATACATTTGGGTGAATATAAAAGGTCGTAAAAAAATTTTGAAATACAGGTGATGAATCCGCTAAATATCGTCTTAAGTCATTTCTATTAAACTAATCATACTTTTTATATTTTTAACGTTAAGTTCACATTATTTTACATCTAAAACACGTATTTACAATACATTTGGGTGAATACAAAAAATAGAAAAAAAATTTGGGAAAAAAATGGTGATAATTCCGCTAAATATCGTTTAAAGTCATTTGTATTGAACTAATCATACTTTTTATATTTTTATCGTTAAGTTCACATTATTTTACATCTAAAACACGTATTTACAATACATTTGGGTGAATACAAAAAATAGAAAAAAAATTTGGGAAAAAATTGGGTAAAAAATGGTGATAATTCCGCTAAATATCGTTTAAAGTCATTTGTATTGAACTAATCATACTTTTTATATTTTTATCGTTAAGTTCACATTATTTTACATCTAAAACACGTCTTTACAATACATTTGGGTGAATATAAAAGGTCGTAAAAAAATTTTGAAATACAGGTGATGAATCCGCTAAATATCGTCTTAAGTCATTTCTATTACACTAATCATACTTTTTATATTTTTATCGTTAAGTTCACATTATTTTACATCTAAAACACGTATTTACAATACATTTGGGTGAATACAAAAAATAGAAAAAAAATTTGGGAAAAAAATGGTGATAATTCCGCTAAATATCGTTTAAAGTCATTTGTATTGAACTAATCATACTTTTTATATTTTTAACGTTAAGTTCACATTATTTTACATCTAAAACACGTATTTACAATACATTTGGGTGAATACAAAAAATAGAAAAAAAATTTGGGAAAAAATTGGGTAAAAAATGGTGATAATTCCGCTAAATATCGTTTAAAGTCATTTGTATTGAACTAATCATACTTTTTATATTTTTATCGTTAAGTTCACATTATTTTACATCTAAAACACGTCTTTACAATACATTTGAGTGAATATAAAAGGTCGTAAAAAAATTTTGAAATAAAGGTGATGAATCCGCTAAATATCGTCTTAAGTCATTTCTATTACACTAATCATACTTTTTATATTTTTATCGTTAAGTTCACATTATTTTACATCTAAAACACGTATTTACAATACATTTGGGTGAATACAAAAAATAGAAAAAAAATTTGGGAAAAAAATGGTGATAATTCCGCTAAATATCGTTTAAAGTCATTTGTATTGAACTAATCATACTTTTTATATTTTTAACGTTAAGTTCACATTATTTTACATCTAAAACACGTATTTACAATACATTTGGGTGAATACAAAAAATAGAAAAAAAATTTGGGAAAAAATTGGGTAAAAAATGGTGATAATTCCGCTAAATATCGTTTAAAGTCATTTGTATTGAACTAATCATACTTTTTATATTTTTATCGTTAAGTTCACATTATTTTACATCTAAAACACGTCTTTACAATACATTTGGGTGAATATAAAAGGTCGTAAAAAAATTTTGAAATACAGGTGATGAATCCGCTAAATATCGTCTTAAGTCATTTCTATTAAACTAATCATACTTTTTATATTTTTATCGTTAAGTTCACATTATTTTACATCTAAAACACGTATTTACAATACATTTGGGTGAATACAAAAAATAGAAAAAAAATTTGGGAAAAAATTGGGTAAAAAATGGTGATAATTCCGCTAAATATCGTTTAAAGTCATTTGTATTGAACTAATCATACTTTTTATATTTTTATCGTTAAGTTCACATTATTTTACATCTAAAACACGTATTTACAATACATTTGGGTGAATACAAAAAATAGAAAAAAAATTTGGGAAAAAAATGGTGATAATTCCGCTAAATATCGTTTAAAGTCATTTGTATTGAACTAATCATACTTTTTATATTTTTATCGTTAAGTTCACATTATTTTACATCTAAAATACGTCTTTACAATACATTTGGGTGAATATAAAAGGTCGTAAAATAATTTTGAAATACAGGTGATGAATCCGCTAAATATCGTCTTAAGTCATTTCTATTACACTAATCATACTTTTTATATTTTTATCGTTATGTTCACATTATTTTACATCTAAAACACGTATTTACAATACATTTGGGTGAATACAAAAAATAGAAAAAAAATTAGGGAAAAAATTTGGTAAAAAATGGTGATAATTTCGCTAAATATCGATTAAAGTCATTTGTATTGAACTAATCATACTTTTTATATTTTTATCGTTAAGTTCACTTTATTTTACATCAATAACACGTCTTTACAATACATTTGGGTGCATATAAAAGGTCGTAAAAAAATTTTGAAATACAGGCGATGAATCCGCTAAATATCGTCTTAAGTCATTTCTATTAAACTAATCATACTTTTTATATTTTTAACGTTAAGTTCACATTATTTTACATCTAAAACACGTATTTACAATACATTTGGGTGAATACAAAAAATAGAAAAAAAATTTGGGAAAAAAATGGTGATAATTCCGCTAAATATCGTTTAAAGTCATTTGTATTGAACTAATCATACTTTTTATATTTTTATCGTTAAGTTCACATTATTTTACATCTAAAACACGTATTTACAATACATTTGGGTGAATACAAAAAATAGAAAAAAAATTTGGGAAAAAATTGGGTAAAAAATGGTGATAATTCCGCTAAATATCGTTTAAAGTCATTTCTATTAAACTAATTATACTTTTTATATTTTTATCGTTAAGTTCACATAAATTTACATCTAAAACACGTCTTTACAATACATTTGGGTGAATATAAAAGGTCGTAAAAAAATTTTGAAATACAGGTGATGAATCCGCTAAATATCGTCTTAAGTCATTTCTATTAAACTAATCATACTTTTTATATTTTTAACTTTATGTTCACATTATTTTACATCTAAAACACCTATTTACAATACATTTGGGTGAATACAAAAAATAGAAAAAAAATTTGGGAAAAAAATGGTGATAATTCCGCTAAATATCGTTTAAAGTCATTTGTATTGAACTAATCATACTTTTTATATTTTTATCGTTAAGTTCACATTATTTTACATCTAAAACACGTATTTACAATACATTTGGGTGAATACAAAAAATAGAAAAAAAATTTGGGAAAAAAATGGTGATAATTCCGCTAAATATCGTTTAAAGTCATTTGTATTGAACTAATCATACTTTTTATATTTTTATCGTTAAGTTCACATTATTTTACATCTAAAACACGTATTTACAATACATTTGGGTGAATAAAAAATATAGAAAAAAAATTTGGGAAAAAATTGGGTAAAAAATGGTGATAATTCCGCTAAATATCGTTAAGAGTCATTTGTATTGAACTAATCATACTTTTTATATTTTTATTGTTAAGTTCACATTATTTTACATCTAAAACACGTCTTTACAATACATTTGGGTGAATATAAAAGGTCGTAAAAAAATTTTGAAATACAGGTGATGAATCCGCTAAATATCGTCTTAAGTCATTTCTATTAAACTAATAATACTTTTTATATTTTTAACGTTAAGTTCACATTATTTTACATCTAAAACACGTATTTACAATACATTTGGGTGAATACAAAAAATAGAAAAAAAATTTGGGAAAAAAATGGTGATAATTCCGCTAAATATCGTTTAAAGTCATTTGTATTGAACTAATCATACTTTTTATATTTTTATCGTTAAGTTCACATTATTTTAGATCTAAAACACGTATTTACAATACATTTGGGTGAATACAAAAAATAGAAAATAATTTGGGAAAAAATTGGGTAAAAAATGGTGATAATTCCGCTAAATATCGTTTAAAGTCATTTGTATTGAACTAATCATACTTTTTATATTTTTATCGTTAAGTTCACATTATTTTACATCTAAAACACGTCTTTACAATACATTTGGGTGAATATAAAAGGTCGTAAAAAAATTTTGAAATACAGGTGATGAATCCGTTAAATATCGTCTTAAGTCATTTCTATTAAACTAATCATACTTTTTATATTTTTATCGTTAAGTTCACATTATTTTACATCTAAAACACGTATTTACAATACATTTGGGTGAATACAAAAAATAGAAAAAAAATTAGGGAAAAAATTTGGTAAAAAATGGTGATAATTTCGCTAAATATCGATTAAAGTCATTAGTATTGAACTAATCATACTTTTTATATTTTTATCGTTAAGTTCACTTTATTTTACATCAATAACACGTCTTTACAATACATTTGGGTGAATATAAAAGGTCGTAAAAAAATTTTGAAATACAGGTGATGAATCCGCTAAATATCGTCTTAAGTCATTTCTATTAAACTAATCATACTTTTTATATTTTTAACGTTAAGTTCACATTATTTTACATCTAAAACACGTATTTACAATACATTTGGGTGAATACAAAAAATAGAAAAAAAATTTGGGAAAAAATTGGGTAAAAAATGGTGATAATTCCGCTAAATATCGTTTAATGTCATTTCTATTAAACTAATCATACTTTTTATATTTTTATCGTTAAGTTCACATAAATTTACATCTAAAACACGTCTTTACAATACATTTGGGTGAATATAAAAGGTCGTAAAAAAATTTTGAAATACAGGTGATGAATCCGCTAAATATCGTCTTAAGTCATTTCTATTAAACTAATCATACTTTTTATATTTTTAACGTTAAGTTCACATTATTTTACATCTAAAACACGTATTTACAATACATTTGGGTGAATACAAAAAATAGAAAAAAAATTTGGGAAAAAAATGGTGATAATTCCGCTAAATATCGTTTAAAGTCATTTGTATTGAACTAATCATACTTTTTATATTTTTATCGTTAAGTTCACATTATTTTACATCTAAAACACGTATTTACAATACATTTGGGTGAATACAAAAAATAGAAAAAAAATTTGGGAAAAAATTGGGTAAAAAATGGTGATAATTCCGCTAAATATCGTTTAAAGTCATTTGTATTGAACTAATCATACTTTTTATATTTTTATCGTTAAGTTCACATTATTTTACATCTAAAACACGTCTTTACAATACATTTGGGTGAATATAAAAGGTCGTAAAAAAATTTTGAAATACAGGTGATGAATCCGCTAAATATCGTCTTAAGTCATTTCTATTACACTAATCATACTTTTTATATTTTTATCGTTAAGTTCACATTATTTTACATCTAAAACACGTATTTACAATACATTTGGGTGAATACAAAAAATAGAAAAAAAATTTGGGAAAAAAATGGTGATAATTCCGCTAAATATCGTTTAAAGTCATTTGTATTGAACTAATCATACTTTTTATATTTTTAACGTTAAGTTCACATTATTTTACATCTAAAACACGTATTTACAATACATTTGGGTGAATACAAAAAATAGAAAAAAAATTTGGGAAAAAATTGGGTAAAAAATGGTGATAATTCCGCTAAATATCGTTTAAAGTCATTTGTATTGAACTAATCATACTTTTTATATTTTTATCGTTAAGTTCACATTATTTTACATCTAAAACACGTCTTTACAATACATTTGAGTGAATATAAAAGGTCGTAAAAAAATTTTGAAATAAAGGTGATGAATCCGCTAAATATCGTCTTAAGTCATTTCTATTACACTAATCATACTTTTTATATTTTTATCGTTAAGTTCACATTATTTTACATCTAAAACACGTATTTACAATACATTTGGGTGAATACAAAAAATAGAAAAAAAATTTGGGAAAAAAATGGTGATAATTCCGCTAAATATCGTTTAAAGTCATTTGTATTGAACTAATCATACTTTTTATATTTTTAACGTTAAGTTCACATTATTTTACATCTAAAACACGTATTTACAATACATTTGGGTGAATACAAAAAATAGAAAAAAAATTTGGGAAAAAATTGGGTAAAAAATGGTGATAATTCCGCTAAATATCGTTTAAAGTCATTTGTATTGAACTAATCATACTTTTTATATTTTTATCGTTAAGTTCACATTATTTTACATCTAAAACACGTCTTTACAATACATTTGGGTGAATATAAAAGGTCGTAAAAAAATTTTGAAATACAGGTGATGAATCCGCTAAATATCGTCTTAAGTCATTTCTATTAAACTAATCATACTTTTTATATTTTTATCGTTAAGTTCACATTATTTTACATCTAAAACACGTATTTACAATACATTTGGGTGAATACAAAAAATAGAAAAAAAATTTGGGAAAAAATTGGGTAAAAAATGGTGATAATTCCGCTAAATATCGTTTAAAGTCATTTGTATTGAACTAATCATACTTTTTATATTTTTATCGTTAAGTTCACATTATTTTACATCTAAAACACGTATTTACAATACATTTGGGTGAATACAAAAAATAGAAAAAAAATTTGGGAAAAAAATGGTGATAATTCCGCTAAATATCGTTTAAAGTCATTTGTATTGAACTAATCATACTTTTTATATTTTTATCGTTAAGTTCACATTATTTTACATCTAAAATACGTCTTTACAATACATTTGGGTGAATATAAAAGGTCGTAAAATAATTTTGAAATACAGGTGATGAATCCGCTAAATATCGTCTTAAGTCATTTCTATTACACTAATCATACTTTTTATATTTTTATCGTTATGTTCACATTATTTTACATCTAAAACACGTATTTACAATACATTTGGGTGAATACAAAAAATAGAAAAAAAATTAGGGAAAAAATTTGGTAAAAAATGGTGATAATTTCGCTAAATATCGATTAAAGTCATTTGTATTGAACTAATCATACTTTTTATATTTTTATCGTTAAGTTCACTTTATTTTACATCAATAACACGTCTTTACAATACATTTGGGTGCATATAAAAGGTCGTAAAAAAATTTTGAAATACAGGCGATGAATCCGCTAAATATCGTCTTAAGTCATTTCTATTAAACTAATCATACTTTTTATATTTTTAACGTTAAGTTCACATTATTTTACATCTAAAACACGTATTTACAATACATTTGGGTGAATACAAAAAATAGAAAAAAAATTTGGGAAAAAAATGGTGATAATTCCGCTAAATATCGTTTAAAGTCATTTGTATTGAACTAATCATACTTTTTATATTTTTATCGTTAAGTTCACATTATTTTACATCTAAAACACGTATTTACAATACATTTGGGTGAATACAAAAAATAGAAAAAAAATTTGGGAAAAAATTGGGTAAAAAATGGTGATAATTCCGCTAAATATCGTTTAAAGTCATTTCTATTAAACTAATTATACTTTTTATATTTTTATCGTTAAGTTCACATAAATTTACATCTAAAACACGTCTTTACAATACATTTGGGTGAATATAAAAGGTCGTAAAAAAATTTTGAAATACAGGTGATGAATCCGCTAAATATCGTCTTAAGTCATTTCTATTAAACTAATCATACTTTTTATATTTTTAACTTTATGTTCACATTATTTTACATCTAAAACACCTATTTACAATACATTTGGGTGAATACAAAAAATAGAAAAAAAATTTGGGAAAAAAATGGTGATAATTCCGCTAAATATCGTTTAAAGTCATTTGTATTGAACTAATCATACTTTTTATATTTTTATCGTTAAGTTCACATTATTTTACATCTAAAACACGTATTTACAATACATTTGGGTGAATACAAAAAATAGAAAAAAAATTTGGGAAAAAAATGGTGATAATTCCGCTAAATATCGTTTAAAGTCATTTGTATTGAACTAATCATACTTTTTATATTTTTATCGTTAAGTTCACATTATTTTACATCTAAAACACGTATTTACAATACATTTGGGTGAATAAAAAAAATAGAAAAAAAATTTGGGAAAAAATTGGGTAAAAAATGGTGATAATTCCGCTAAATATCGTTAAGAGTCATTTGTATTGAACTAATCATACTTTTTATATTTTTATTGTTAAGTTCACATTATTTTACATCTAAAACACGTCTTTACAATACATTTGGGTGAATATAAAAGGTCATAAAAAAATTTTGAAATACAGGTGATGAATCCGCTAAATATCGTCTTAAGTCATTTCTATTAAACTAATCATACTTTTTATATTTTTAACGTTAAGTTCACATTATTTTACATCTAAAACACGTATTTACAATACATTTGGGTGAATACAAAAAATAGAAAAAAAATTTGGGAAAAAAATGGTGATAATTCCGCTAAATATCGTTTAAAGTCATTTGTATTGAACTAATCATACTTTTTATATTTTTATCGTTAAGTTCACATTATTTTACATCTAAAACACGTATTTACAATACATTTGGGTGAATACAAAAAATAGAAAAAAAATTTGGGAAAAAAATGGTGATAATTCCGCTAAATATCGTTTAAAGTCATTTGTATTGAACTAATCATACTTTTTATATTTTTATCGTTAAGTTCACATTATTTTACATCTAAAACACGTATTTACAATACATTTGGGTGAATACAAAAAATAGAAAAAAAATTTGGGAAAAAATTGGGTAAAAAATGGTGATAATTCCGCTAAATATCGTTTAAAGTCATTTGTATTGAACTAATCATACTTTTTATATTTTTATCGTTAAGTTCACATTATTTTACATCTAAAACACGTCTTTACAATACATTTGGGTGAATATAAAAGGTCGTAAAATAATTTTGAAATACAGGTGATGAATCCGCTAAATATCGTCTTAAGTCATTTCTATTAAACTAATCATACTTTTTATATTTTTAACTTTAAGTTCACATTATTTTACATCTAAAACACCTATTTACAATACATTTGGGTGAATACAAAAAATAGAAAAAAAATTTGGGAAAAAAATGGTGATAATTCCGCTAAATATCGTTTAAAGTCATTTGTATTGAACTAATCATACTTTTTATATTTTTATCGTTAAGTTCACATTATTTTACATCTAAAACACGTATTTACAATACATTTGGGTGAATACAAAAAATAGAAAAAAAATTTGGGAAAAAATTTGGGAAAAAATTGAGTAAAAAATGGTGATAATTCCGCTAAATATCGTTTAAAGTCATTTGTATTGAACTAATCATACTTTTTATATTTTTATCGTTAAGTTCACATTATTTTACATCTAAAACACGTCTTTACAATACATTTGGGTGAATATAAAAGGTCGTAAAAAAATTTTGAAATACAGGTGATGAATCCGCTAAATATCGTCTTAAGTCATTTCTATTAAACTAATCATACTTTTTATATTTTTAACGTTAAGTTCACATTATTTTACATCTAAAACACGTATTTACAATACATTTGGGTGAATACAAAAAATAGAAAAAAAATTTCGGAAAAAATTGGGTAAAAAATGGTGATAATTCCGCTAAATATCGTTTAAAGTCATTTGTATTGAACTAATCATACTTTTTATATTTTTATCGTTAAGATCACATTATTTTACATCTAAAACACGTCTTTACAATACATTTTGGTGAATATAAAAGGTCGTAAAAAAATTTTGAAATACAGGTGATGAATCCGCTAAATATCGTCTTAAGTCATTTCTATTAAACTAATCATACTTTTTATATTTTTAACGTTAAGTTCACATTATTTTACATCTAAAACACGTATTTACAATACATTTGGGTGAATACAAAAAATAGAAAAAAAATTTGGGAAAAAAATGGTGATAATTCCGCTAAATATCGTTTAAAGTCATTTGTATTGAACTAATCATACTTTTTATATTTTTATCATTAAGTTCACATTATTTTACATCTAAAACACGTATTTACAATACATTTGGGTGAATACAAAAAATAGAAAAAAAATTTGGGAAAAAATTGGGTAAAAAATGGTGATAATTCCGCTAAATATCGTTTAAAGTCATTTCTATTAAACTAATCATACTTTTTATATTTTTATCGTTAAGTTCACATAAATTTACATCTAAAACACGTCTTTACAATACATTTGGGTGAATATAAAAGGTCGTAAAAAAATTTTGAAATACAGGTGATGAATCCGCTAAATATCGTCTTAAGTCATTTCTATTAAACTAATCATACTTTTTATATTTTTAACGTTAAGTTCACATTATTTTACATCTAAAACACGTATTTACAATACATTTGGGTGAATACAAAAAATAGAAAAAAAATTTGGGAAAAAAATGGTGATAATTCCGCTAAATATCGTTTAAAGTCATTTGTATTGAACTAATCATACTTTTTATATTTTTATCGTTAAGTTCACATTATTTTACATCTAAAACACGTCTTTACAATACATTTGGGTGAATATAAAAGGTCGTAAAAAAATTTTGAAATACAGGTGATGAATCCGCTAAATATCGTCTTAAGTCATTTCTATTAAACTAATCATACTTTTTATATTTTTATCGTTAAGTTCACATTATTTTACATCTAAAACACGTATTTACAATACATTTGGGTGAATACAAAAAATAGAAAAAAAATTTGGGAAAAAAATGGTGATAATTCCGCTAAATATCGTTTAAAGTCATTTGTATTGAACTAATCATACTTTTTATATTTTTAACGTTAAGTTCACATTATTTTACATCTAAAACACGTATTTACAATACATTTGGGTGAATACAAAAAATAGAAAAAAAATTTGGGAAAAAATTGGGTAAAAAATGGTGATAATTCTTCTAAATATCGTTTAAAGTCATTTGTATTGAACTAATCATACTTTTTATATTTTTATCGTTAAGTTCACATTATTTTACATCTAAAACACGTCTTTACAATACATTTGGGTGAATATAAAAGGTCGTAAAAAAATTTTGAAATACAGGTGATGAATCCGCTAAATATCGTCTTAAGTCATTTCTATTAAACTAATCATACTTTTTATATTTTTATCGTTAAGTTCACATTATTTTACATCTAAAACACGTATTTACAATACATTTGGGTGAATACAAAAAATAGAAAAAAAATTAGGGAAAAAATTTGGTAAAAAATGGTGATAATTTCGCTAAATATCGATTAAAGTCATTTGTATTGAACTAATCATACTTTTTATATTTTAATCGTTAAGTTCACATTATTTTACATCTAAAACACGTCTTTACAATACATTTGGGTGAATATAAAAGGTCGTAAAAAAATTTTGAAATACAGGTGATGAATCCGCTAAATATCGTCTTAAGTCATTTCTATTACACTAATCATACTTTTTATATTTTTATCGTTAAGTTCACATTATTTTACATCTAAAACACGTATTTACAATACATTTGGGTGAATACAAAAAATAGAAAAAAAATTTGGGAAAAAAATGGTGATAATTCCGCTAAATATCGTTTAAAGTCATTTGTATTGAACTAATCATACTTTTTATATTTTTAACGTTAAGTTCACATTATTTTACATCTAAAACACGTATTTACAATACATTTGGGTGAATACAAAAAATAGAAAAAAAATTTGGGAAAAAATTGGGTAAAAAATGGTGATAATTCTTCTAAATATCGTTTAAAGTCATTTGTATTGAACTAATCATACTTTTTATATTTTTATCGTTAAGTTCACATTATTTTACATCTAAAACACGTCTTTACAATACATTTGGGTGAATATAAAAGGTCGTAAAAAAATTTTGAAATACAGGTGATGAATCCGCTAAATATCGTCTTAAGTCATTTCTATTAAACTAATCATACTTTTTATATTTTTATCGTTAAGTTCACATTATTTTACATCTAAAACACGTATTTACAATACATTTGGGTGAATACAAAAAATAGAAAAAAAATTAGGGAAAAAATTTGGTAAAAAATGGTGATAATTTCGCTAAATATCGATTAAAGTCATTTGTATTGAACTAATCATACTTTTTATATTTTTATCGTTAAGTTCACTTTATTTTACATCAATAACACGTCTTTACAATACATTTGGGTGAAGATAAAAGGTCGTAATAAAATTTTGAAATACAGGTGATGAATCCGCTAAATATCGTCTTAAGTCATTTCTATTAAACTAATCATACTTTTTATATTTTTAACGTTAAGTTCACATTATTTTACATCTAAAACACGTATTTACAATACATTTGGGTGAATAAAAAAAATAGAAAAAAAATTTGGGAAAAAAATGGTGATAATTCCGCTAAATATCGTTTAA
This sequence comes from Diuraphis noxia, assembly GCF_037042655.1. NCBI lineage: Eukaryota > Metazoa > Arthropoda > Insecta > Hemiptera > Aphididae > Diuraphis > Diuraphis noxia. Next base: position 51,831,375 of record NW_028301715.1, read on the forward strand.
AGTCATTTGTATTGAACTAATCATACTTTTTATATTTTTATCGTTAAGTTCACATTATTTTACATCTAAAACACGTATTTACAATACATTTGGGTGAATACAAAAAATAGAAAAAAAATTTGGGAAAAAATTGGGTAAAAAATGGTGATAATTCCGCTAAATATCGTTTAAAGTCATTTGTATTGAACTAATCATACTTTTTATATTTTTATCGTTAAGTTCACATTATTTTACATCTAAAACACGTCTTTACAATACATTTGGGTGAATATAAAAGGTCGTAAAAAAATTTTGAAATACAGGTGATGAATCCGCTAAATATCGTCTTAAGTCATTTCTATTACACTAATCATACTTTTTATATTTTTATCGTTAAGTTCACATTATTTTACATCTAAAACACGTATTTACAATACATTTGGGTGAATACAAAAAATAGAAAAAAAATTAGGGAAAAAATTTGGTAAAAAATGGTGATAATTTCGCTAAATATCGATTAAAGTCATTTGTATTGAACTAATCATACTTTTTATATTTTTATCGTTAAGTTCACTTTATTTTACATCAATAACACGTCTTTACAATACATTTGGGTGAATATAAAAGGTCGTAAAAAAATTTTGAAATACAGGTGATGAATCCGCTAAATATCGTCTTAAGTCATTTCTATTAAACTAATCATACTTTTTATATTTTTAACGTTAAGTTCACATTATTTTACATCTAAAACACGTATTTACAATACATTTGGGTGAATACAAAAAATAGAAAAAAAATTTGGGAAAAAAATGGTGATAATTCCGCTAAATATCGTTTAAAGTCATTTGTATTGAACTAATCATACTTTTTATATTTTTATCGTTAAGTTCACATTATTTTACATCTAAAACACGTATTTACAATACATTTGGGTGAATACAAAAAATAGAAAAAAAATTTGGGAAAAAATTGGGTAAAAAATTGTGATAATTCCGCTAAATATCGTTTAAAGTCATTTCTATTAAACTAATCATACTTTTTATATTTTTATCGTTAAGTTCACATAAACTTACATCTAAAACACGTCTTTACAATACATTTGGGTGAATATAAAAGGTCGTAAAAAAATTTTGAAATACAGGTTATGAATCCGCTAAATATCGTCTTAAGTCATTTCTATTAAACTAATCATACTTTTTATATTTTTAACGTTAAGTTCACATTATTTTACATCTAAAACACGTATTTACAATACATTTGGGTGAATACAAAAAATAGAAAAAAAATTTGGGAAAAAAATGGTGATAATTCCGCTAAATATCGTTTAAAGTCATTTGTATTGAACTAATCATACTTTTTATATTTTTATCGTTAAGTTCACATTATTTTACATCTAAAACACGTATTTACAATACATTTGGGTGAATACAAAAAATAGAAAAAAAATTTGGGAAAAAATTGGGTAAAAAATGGTGATAATTCCGCTAAATATCGTTTAAAGTCATTTCTATTAAACTAATCATACTTTTTATATTTTTATCGTTAAGTTCACATAAATTTACATCTAAAACACGTCTTTACAATACATTTGGGTGAATATAAAAGGTCGTAAAAAAATTTTGAAATACAGGTGATGAATCCGCTAAATATCGTCTTAAGTCATTTCTATTAAACTAATCATACTTTTTATATTTTTAACGTTAAGTTCACATTATTTTACATCTAAAACACGTATTTACAATACATTTGGGTGAATACAAAAAATAGAAAAAAAATTTGGGAAAAAAATGGTGATAATTCCGCTAAATATCGTTTAAAGTCATTTGTATTGAACTAATCATACTTTTTATATTTTTATCGTTAAGTTCACATTATTTTACATCTAAAACACGTATTTACAATACATTTGGGTGAATACAAAAAATAGAAAAAAAATTTGGGAAAAAATTGGGTAAAAAATGGTGATAATTCCGCTAAATATCGTTTAAAGTCATTTGTATTGAACTAATCATACTTTTTATATTTTTATCGTTAAGTTCACATTATTTTACATCTAAAACACGTCTTTACAATACATTTGGGTGAATATAAAAGGTCGTAAAAAAATTTTGAAATACAGGTGATGAATCCGCTAAATATCGTCTTAAGTCATTTCTATTAAACTAATCATACTTTTTATATTTTTATCGTTAAGTTCACATTATTTTACATCTAAAACACGTATTTACAATACATTTGGGTGAATACAAAAAATAGAAAAAAAATTAGGGAAAAAATTTGGTAAAAAATGGTGATAATTTCGCTAAATATCGATTAAAGTCATTTGTATTGAACTAATCATACTTTTTATATTTTAATCGTTAAGTTCACATTATTTTACATCTAAAACACGTCTTTACAATACATTTGGGTGAATATAAAAGGTCGTAAAAAAATTTTGAAATACAGGTGATGAATCCGCTAAATATCGTCTTAAGTCATTTCTATTACACTAATCATACTTTTTATATTTTTATCGTTAAGTTCACATTATTTTACATCTAAAACACGTATTTACAATACATTTGGGTGAATACAAAAAATAGAAAAAAAATTTGGGAAAAAAATGGTGATAATTCCGCTAAATATCGTTTAAAGTCATTTGTATTGAACTAATCATACTTTTTATATTTTTAACGTTAAGTTCACATTATTTTACATCTAAAACACGTATTTACAATACATTTGGGTGAATACAAAAAATAGAAAAAAAATTTGGGAAAAAATTGGGTAAAAAATGGTGATAATTCTTCTAAATATCGTTTAAAGTCATTTGTATTGAACTAAT